>NC_136262.1:44820022-44957522 GCF_964187855.1 Myxine glutinosa | reverse complement strand
TATTCCAATGCCAATAGCATGTGCCTGGGAGGAACATGGTGGGGCCATGCAGTTATTACTGATAATGCAAGACAAGCACCACAAGCTCTCATGAATGGTGTGACCTGTAAACTATGCATGTTATCTCACTGTAAAGGATTCTACAGTCCATGTTCTGCTGAAGGAATGATTGCACTGCCTCATGTGTATGTACAGTCGTGGCCAAAAATATTGGCACCCTTGCACTGTTTTCAAAAAATGCACCATTTCTTCCAGAAAATTGTTGAAATTAAAAAATATTTTGGTGTCCATATACAGTCACGTGAAAAAGTAAATACACCTCATGTAAAGTTTTGACCTTTTCAACATATTTCAACTTACAGCTATTTGATCTTCATTTCAACAATATTGATAGATAAAGGTGATATAATATAACAAATATCATGAAACATTTACATTTTGTAGTCCATTGTATAATTGAAAGAAACATAAATGCAAATTTCGCATGTGGAAAAAGTAAGTACCCCCCTACATTTATCACTACTTCAAATACCTAAAATTAGAATCAGATGCACCAGCTCAGGTGCAAATGATGAGAACATCGTGAGAGAGGATCTTGGAGGAACCTGTCTTATTTAAACCTCAGACATTTAGTTTGGTTTGCTCTTTGTTGTTGAAGTGTGCAGCATCACCATGCCTAGATCAAAAGAGCTCTCTGAGGCCTTCAGAAAGAAGGTTATAGATGCCTACGAGTCTGGGAAGGGATTTAAAAAGATCTCCAAACAATTTGAAATCAATCATTCGACTGTCCGGAAGATCATCTACAAGTGGAGAAGATTCCAAACAACTGCCAACTTGTTCAGGCCAGGCCGCCCCAGCAAGTTCAGCCTGAGAGCAGACCGCAAGATGCTGAAAGAAGTCTCTAAGAACCCCAGAATGTCATCACGGGACCTACAGGTAGCACTTGCCACTGTTGATGTGAAAGTGCACGAGTCTACCATTAGAAAGAGGCTGCACAAATTTGATCTACATGGGAGGTGTGCCAGGAGGAAAACTTTGCTGCCCAGAAAGAACATCAGGGCAAGACTAAAGTTTGCCAATGAACACCAAGGCAAAGACCAGCACTTCTGGAACAATGTGCTCTGGACAGATGAGTCAAAGGTTGAGCTATTTGGCCACAGTAGCAGAAGACATGTTTGGCGAAAACCAAAGACAGCATTTGACCACAAGAACCTGATACCAACTGTAAAGCATGGTGGTGGAAATATTATGGTTTGGGGCAGCTTTGCTGCATCAGGGCCTGGGCAGCTCACCATCATAAAATCCACTATGAATTTTTCATTGTTCCAGAGGGTGCTTGAGGATAATGTGAGGCCATCTGTTGGAAAGTTGAAGCTCAACCGAAGGTGGACCTTGCAACATGACAATGATCCTAAACATACCAGTAAATCGACCAAGGAATGGCTGAAAAGAAAGAAATGGAGGGTTCTGGAATGGCCAAGTCAAAGCCCGGATCTAAATCCCATCGAGATGTTGTGGGGGGGGCGGATTTGAAACGAGCTGTGCATGCAAGAAACCCCTCAAACATCGCACAGCTGAAAGAATTCTGCATGGAAGAGTGGGCAAAAATTTCTCCCAGTCGATGTCAGAGACTGGTATACATTTATCAGAAACGCCTACTTCAGGTTGTTTCTGCCAAAGGGGCAATAGCACCTATTAGAGCCAAGGGTGTACTTACTTTTTCCACATGCGAAATTTGCATTTATGTTTATTTAAATTATACAATGGACTACAAAATGTAAATGTTTCATGATATTTGTTGTATTATATCACCTTTATCTCTCAATAGTGTTGAAATGAAGATCAAATAGCTGTATGTTGAAATATGTTGAAAAAGTCAAAACTTTACATGGGGTGTACTTACTTTTTCACGTGACTGTATGTATTTCTTTGACTTGCAGTGGAACAAAACAAAAAAGTTGAAAAAATTACTAAATCTTCCACACAGAAATCCTAAAATGGCCCAGACAACATTATTGGCACTTTGTTAGAAGTTGTTCGAAATAATTAGATTTCAAGCAGGTGATTCTCCTTTACTTTGGGTTTGAACTCACCTATGGTGAGTTGCAGGTGCCTGCAATATAAAAATCACTCATTCAACCAGTTTGAATAGAGAAAATGAGTCATTCTGCTGTTTTGTGTCACTGTGTGTGACAATGAGCATGGAGAAAAGAAAGAAAACCAGAGAACTGTCTGAGGAGGTCAGACACGAGATTGTAGCCAAGCCTGGACAATCTCAAGGCTACAAGTCCATCTCCAGAGACCTTTATGTTCCGGTGTCCACCGCACGCAATGTTATCAGGAAGTTTAAGGCCCATGGCACTGTAGCCAAACCTCCCTGGACGTGGCCGCAAGAGAAAACTTGATCCAATATTGCAGCGAAGGATTGTTCGAATGGTGGACAAAGCACCTCGATCAACTGCCAAACAGGTTCAAGCTGACCTTCAGATGCAAGTTACGATAGTTTGAACTCACACCATCCGTCTCCAACTCAATGAAAGTGGGTTCTATGGTAGGAGACCCAGGAGAACTCCACTGCTAAGAAAGCCTGATTGGAGTTTGCCAAAACACACCTGAACAAGCCAAAATCCTTCTGGGGGATTGTCCTGTGGACAGATGAGACCAACTTAGAGCTTTTGGTAAAGCACATCATCTCTATGTTTACAGAAAACAAAATGAAGCCTTCAAAGAAAAGAACACCTTCCCTACAGTCAAACATGGAGGAGGTTCAGTGATATTTTGGGGTTGCTGTGCTGCCCTCTGGCACTGGGTGCCTTGAATGTGTGCATGGCATCATGAAATCAGGAGATTACCAAGGCATTTTGGAGCGCAATTTTCAACCCAGTGTCAGAAAGCTGGGTCTCCTTCGAAGGTCATGGGTCTTGCAGCAGGACAATGACCCCAAACACACTTCAAAAAGCACCCAGGAATGGTTCAAGACAAAATGCTGGACTGTTCTAAAGTGGCCAGCAATGAGTCCAGATCTAAATCACATTGAACAACTGTGGGGAGATCTGAAAACAGCAACTGGGAGAAGGCACCCTTCAAATCTGGGATTACTGGAGCAGTTTGTACAAGAAGAGTGGGGCAAACTGCCAGTAGAGAGGTGTAGGAATCTCATTCATGGCTATAGGAAGTGCTTGCCTGCAGTTATTTTGTCCAAAGGCCGTGCCAGAAAATATAAAGTCTAGGGTGTCAATAATTTTGTCAATGCCATTTATTTTTATTTTCTGATTTGAAAGGATGTTTTCAGTTCTGAATCAAAAACAAAGGTTCTGTAATATTAACAGTAAAATGAAGAATTGTGGAGCCCAAATCCATGAATTTCAACTTGTTTTTAGAGAATATTGTGAGTTATTTGAAAAAAGTGCAAGGGTGCCAATATTTTTGCCCACGAATGTAAATGGTAAGACGTGTCAGAGTCCTCATATGCATGGGGAAGGTTATTTCAAAAGTAACTCAGAATCAGACACTTCTGATGTTGAATGAAATTCTGACCTACCATATGCTTCGTTCTTGTAGTGATTCTCAAATGTACTTTATCATATAGTTTGGAAGCCAACATGTGGAAATCTCAATAAAAACTCATTAACAAAGTAACTCCGATGAAGAATTGATACTAACAAAGCTGCCATGTTTTGTTCTTGGAGAAACGGTCTAATTTATGCTTTTCTTTGCAATACATTCTGGGAGCAAGCATCTTAAAGGGGCAATAAAATGATGCATATTGGGTAAAAAATAGAAGTACCTTCAATCAGAAAGTTTAGACAATGCCAATTTGCTAGAAGAGGCTTGTTGGAAAACAACCTCGAGCCAGACGAGTTAATATATTTGGATGCTCTTTGATGTCATGGGGAGGGGAGAGAATAATTGGGTTATTTTTGACAAAAGACTGGCAGAGACAGACAAGTCCCCAATGTGCGTGAGATATCCACATTCAAATCATATTCCTTTGTTATGAAAAATATTTTGACCTTAGTATGGTTAATAAGATGCTTATAGTTTCTGTAAGAGTGCAGACACAAGGGGGCATTAATTTAGTTCTCGTGTGATCCTGCTCTATTCAATGTTTGTTCCGCCAAAACATTAGTGATGGTTAGAATCCTGGACGGGTCACCATTCTGAGACTGAAGGATTCAGGAATTTGGAGTTTAGCTCACGATATCTCAGTTTGATGTCCTGTCTATATAGATGTTTCACCCCACATGATGACAGTTTATAGCTGGGTCAAGGTTTGTATCCATGTTGGAGAGCTTAGAGGTGAATGTGCATCCCTTTTAAGTTAACCTGCCAGTCCTGATAGAAGTTGATTTCCAGTTAAAAAAAGACATAAAGTCATAGCCTCCTCTGTGGTTTTAGTAATTTTGCTGTATGTAGTTAAAGGTTGTCAGTCAGCTATCTATGGTCAGATGACAAAACAAAATATTCTGCATATGTTTACTCTCATGTATTGTCTTTGTGCTGAGTTTGAAGAAAATCAGTCCATGCATGTCCGAGAAATGGTTGGGGACACGTTTAAGTAACAAAATGGCCACCAGTCGGCCATATTGGATCTGATCTAAAAATAAAATGACGTGCTTATGTAACCCATCATTCATTAAATTTCTGCCAAATTTGAACGAGATTGGTAAATGCATGGCTGAGGAAAGGTTGAGGACATATTCAATATCTGTTTTTTTACAACTGAAATGGCTGCCAGTCTGCCAGTTGGCCATCTCTGATCAATCGCAAAATATAATGAGGTGCATGTGTATGCCATCATGTGCCGTGCTTGTGCCAAGTTTGAACAAAATCAGACCATGCATGTTCAAGAGATGGTTGGGGACACGTTTAAGTAACAAAGTGGCCGCCAGTCGGCCATCTTTGATCTGTTCTCGAAAATAAATGGCGTGCATACGTATACCGTCATGTATTGTCTTTGTGCCAAGTACGAACTAAATCGGTCCATAATCTCTGAGATATGGTTGAGGACAGACGAGACCAAATCCATAAGCCCCCGTTTCGGACCAAGTGCAACGGGGGCGAATAAACTGGAAAGATAGACCTTTCCAAACCTATCAATAATGTATAATCCTATGAGCAGGTGCAACAAATTCATTGTTTAACGCTCTACCCAGTTGCTGGCTCCCAATCATATACGCCGGTCCTTTATCGGAGCATTTTGTTACTTCCAACCTCAAGCCGACGTTAAGGGTGTAGTACTGGGGAACATGTTTTTTTTTTTTTTTTTTTTTTAGCTGAACAGTTTCCTTATAGTCTTATAAACAAGAATCATGCTATTAGAGGTCATAGAAGTACCCCTAATTATTGAAAAATTTCCAAATTTTCTAACATCATTCATGCCCCTCAATAACCGGAAGTAGAATTATTTGTTATAACTTTAATTTGCATCATTCTTTTGGGCTGAAATTTGGACAGGATATTCAGAATATCACTTCCTTTAAAATGATGAAGGCTTTTGTTTATAGGAGTAGCCATTGTGGATTTATTGAAGGACAACCAAGTTTTATCTGGTAATTGGCATAATTAGCTAATTAGTGAACATTTGACATAATTTCACAATATCCTCTCATCAGGTAGTGGAGTAACACATGTATAATACATGTACCAAGTTTTGTGTGAAAAGAATGATAGGTGACATAGAAGATAGAAGTAGAAATGTGTTCTTTGTTTTTCCTTGTTTTTTATTGACGGTCTAATTTATGCAAATTATATGCATGTAATATGACAAAGAAGCGTTGAAACTGGTCTGAGAGCTAAGATTATATCCTTCAAGAAAAACAGAAAATTAGATACCTCTCAAAGGTACCTATGTAGTTTTCTCAATTTTTCACCAGTACTTCACCCTTAAGTTTTATTATAATTACTTTGTTGACCGTATGGTAACGATAAACCTTTTTGCAAAGTTGTAAAAATATGCATAGAGTGAATGAATGAATGAATGATCGTTTTAAGGCCATTTCCCCTGCTGGAGCAGGGGTTAGCCTTGCGGGCCCCATGACAATCATGGTTCCCTGTTTGAGGCAATGTTTTTATGGCCGGATGCCCTTCCTGACGCCAACCCTTGGTCGCCTTTTACGATGCGCAGGGATACGATGTACCTATTCTAAACCGGGGTACACACCGTGATCATTCATCCCAGCAAGCTGGTACTCAATTTGCCGACCTCGGAAGGATGACAGGCTGAGTCAACCCCCCTGGCGTTAATTCAGCGATCGACCGGGATTCGAACCCAGGATCCTAGGATCCCAAGCCGGCATGCTAACCGCTAAGCCAACACCAGGGCTAGAGTAATAGAGTAATAAACTCATTTATTTTTTGTTTACTAAATTATTGCCAAATGCTGGCCCTTTGACTTTACTGGCTTCTAAGCCTTTTATTAGCAGGAATGGCACATCAGAACTTTACAGAATGTCCACAGTGTCCACTTTTATGCTTTACACATTTATTATTACATCTCTTGTTTATGTCAAAGTTGTGTTCTTATGAAAGTGTTACATTGAGAATATTTAACAAAGTAATACAGGGTGAGTCAAAAGTAGCACCCAATTTCTGTTTATATATATATATATCTATATATATCTATATATATATATATATATATATATATATATATATATATATATATATATATATATATATATATATATATATATATATATATATTTCTGTCAGTTGATTGTTTGTTTGCCATTTGTATTACAGTGTACAAGAAGGTAGAAATAAATGAATGACATGTTTATCTAACCATTTATTCGGGGGAAAATTATTACGGAAGTGTACCAAGCTGTTTTACTTGCAATTTTCAAAGTGCCCTCCCTCGTGATTGATGCACAATTGCAGCCGAGCAGGCACAGAGTGGCACACACGCTTGCAGAGTTCGATATCAATTTCCTCAAACTTTGCAGTGATTTGAGCCCTCAATTCCTGAATGGTACGAGGCTTTTCATGATAAACAAGGTCTTTCATGAGCCCCCAAAGAAAGAAATCTGGAGGTGTAAGGTCTGGGGAGCGTTATAAGGAGTCTTAAGCATTATAAGGAGCGTTATAAGTAAGCGTCTGGGGAGTGTAAGGTCTAAATGGTTAGATAAACATGTCATTCATTTATTTCTACCTTCTTGTACACTGTAATACAAATGCCAAACAAACAACTGACAGATATATATGTATATATATATATATATATATATATATATATACATACATACATACTGTTACGGACACGACTTAGATGTTGCTTGACCGAGCGGAATGGCCGCCGTGTTCGCACAGTTTACCCGATTACACTCGAACGTTGGCCGAATCGCGCTACGCTAAATCAATGAAGGAAAGGACACAACGGCTGGGATAATGCAACGACACAAGGGGTACAGTTCTCAAGACCTCCGGAGGAGGATATAATATTGGTGATGCAGAAACGGGTAGATTACACGGTAAGAGGTAAAGCACAGAAAAGATGGGCACTTAGACACAGTCTTATCTTATCCCCGACAGACCACAGACAAACGGGACAAGACTGACTTACACAGGGATTGATGGCAAGGAAGGGCAGGCAGTCGATAGCACAAGGTGCACCTTGGCTCAGGGGCAGAATCAACACGGTCCGGTCCAGAGATACGGGGAGGTATTGTCGCGCTCGGAGGTGGTGTCCTTTTCTCTCCAAGCTGAGGCGCATCTGACGTCACCTCCCTCTCCTGCGCATGCCCAGCGGGGAGTGACACGCCCTCGGCTCGTTAGCTCCGCCCCAGATGGAATCGGTCCGCCGCTTCTATTGGGTGCGGGGGTTACCGGGCTCCGCCCTTGACGAGGAGCTGACAGCGAGCCCCTGCGTGGTAACCCCGTCTGAGCACATGTTCAATGGCGGCTAACCAAGCCGGAGTGAGGACGCACACTCCCCGCGCCGCCGCCGCTGTTGTTGTTGTTGTTGTTGTTCCATGAGGAAGAGCTGCGGGGAGGTATTGGGAGGTCCTAAACTTTCTAACGGTGCCATACAATCACATTCTGGTGCAACGAAGAGTCAGAATTAATGGAAACGAGTCCTTAACTGACATAGACTAAGAATAACTAGCAAGATGTCCTATAGTTGTCTACGTGAGATGCGGTGGACCTGGATGCGACATTTAATGGGGGAAAAAGGGGGAGATCGGGTCTACAGAGTGGTGTTTACAGAAAATGGGACTAGGGAATGGGGGATTGGGGATAGTTGGGAAGTATTGGGGAAATAGGGGAATATTTACAAGCGGATATGGATGGAGGCCAATCTCATATCCGCAACAATACATATATATATATATATATATATATATATATATATATATATATATATATATATATATATATATATATATGTATATGTATATATATATATATATATATATGTATATATATATATATATATATATATATATATATATATATATATATATATATATACATATATATATATATATATATACATATATATAAACAGAAATCAGGCGCTACTTTTGACTCACCATATATATATATATATATATATATATATATATATATATATATATATATATATATATATATATATATATATATAAATATATAAATATATATATATATATATATATATATATATATATATATATATATATATATATATATATATATATATATATATATATATATATATCCCAATTTTTTTTTTTTTTGGGGGGGGGGAATTTGGTTTTTTTTTAAACTTAAGTTTTCAACTTCAATTGTTTATAAAAGGTAATGTCATGTATATTACAAATACATTTGTGCATTATGATTGTTTGAATTATGATTGGTGTAAACCATGGAAAAACAGCAACTCAGGTACAGTCATTTATCTATACTAGGGCGTGCCCGTACTATATATATATCTAAAATTATATCCCCCCCCCCCCTCTATTTACATGAAATGGTTTGGTCCATTCGCAAAGCCAAAGCGAACGGCTTGCGAGTACGGTGACAATCCCCCCCT
Organism: Myxine glutinosa; assembly: GCF_964187855.1. Taxonomy (NCBI): domain Eukaryota; kingdom Metazoa; phylum Chordata; class Myxini; order Myxiniformes; family Myxinidae; genus Myxine; species Myxine glutinosa. Next base: position 44,948,506 of record NC_136262.1, on the reverse strand, counting down.
CTATTTACATGAAATGGTTTGGTCCATTCGCAAAGCCAAAGCGAACGGCTTGCGAGTACGGTGACAATCCCCCCCCTCTATTTACATGAAATGGTTTGGTCCATTCGCAAAGCCAAAGCGAACGGCTTGCGGAGTTTGGTAAATAAATCGCCATAGCTCGGTAACTACTTCTCCGATTAATATGAAACCTTGAAAAGGCACATCCTCAGGTCCCCAGCAATATACCTGGCAAGTTTCAAGTATATCGGACCCGTGGTTGTCGAGAAACAGCGGTCACAGACAAACACACAGACACACACACATACACACACACACACATACACACACAAATACACACACACATACACACAGAGATTACTGGAATTATAGATAGATAATTATCTACATATCTGGGCAGTGTCTGTTGTCACTGAACTACTCCCTGAAACGTTTGTTTCCGTGGTTGTGAAGTGTTTTTAATAACGTGGTGGTGGTTTTGAATCACGTGGTGGTGAGTTATTTTGAATTATGTGGTGGTGAGGTGTTTTGAATCACGTGGGGGTGAGGTATTTCGAATCACGTGGTGGTGAGGTGTTTTTAAATTACATGGGGGTGAGGTGTTTTCAATTACATGGTGGTGAGGTGTTTTCAATTACATGGTGGTGAGGTGTTTTAAACTACATGGGCGTGAGGTGTATTAAATTATGTGGGGCTGAGGTGTTTTAAATTACTCGGTGGTGATGTGTTTTAAATTAGGTGGGGTGAGGTGTTTTAAATTACGTGGGGGTGAGGTATTTTAAATTACATGGGGGTGAGGTGTTTTAAATTACATGTGGGTGAGGTGTTTTAAATTACATGGGGGTGAGGTGTTTTGAATTATGTGGTGGTGAGGTGTTTTGAATTACGTGGTGGTGAGGTGTTTTGAATTACGTGGTGGTGAGGTGTAATCGTCCCAAACTTCCAGTCTGCACCTACCCCTCCCCTATGTATGTGCTGAGGGATAGTTTTTTGAATTTTATATATTTTTTCAACCTAAATTACTTATAAAAATGTAATATCACAAACACTACAAATAAATTTGTGCAAACTAATTGTTTGTATTATGATTGGTGTAAATCATGACAACACAGCAATTCAGGTATAGTCATTATCCTCAGCTAAAATAAGCCCGTTCCTCAGTAATGACACTTGGTGAGGCGAGCGTAGCGAGGCGAGCCAAGCTAGTATATATACAGTGCATGCAGAAAGTATTCAGACCCCTTCACTTTTTTCACATTTTGTTATGTTGCAGCCTTATGCTGAAATCGTTTAAATTCATTTTTCCCCTCATCAATCTACACTCAATACCCCATAATGACAAAGAGAAAACAGGATTTTAGAAAGTTTTGAAAATTTATTAAAAAGAAAAAACTGAAATATCACATTGACATAAGTATTCAGACCCTTTGCTATGACACGTGAAATTTAGCTCAGGTGCCTCCCATTTCTCTTGATCATCTTTGAGATGTTTCTACACCTTGATTGGAGTCCACCTGTGGTAAATTCAATTGATTGGACATGATTTGGAAAGGCACACACATGTCTACATAAGGTCTCACAGCAGACAATGCATATCAGAGCAAAAACCAAGCCATGAGGTCGAAGGAACTGCCTGCAGAGCTCAGAGACAGGATTGTGTCGAGGCACAGATCTGGGGAAGCCAACAGAAAAATTTTCTGCTGCATTGAAGGTTCCCAAGAGCACAGTGGCCTCCATAATTCTTAAATGGAAGAAGTTTGGAACAACCAGGACTCTTCCTAGAGCTGGCCGCCCGGCCAAACTGAGCAATCGGGGGAGAAGGGCCTTGATAAGAGAGGTGACCAAGAACCCGATGGTCACTCTGGGTGAGCTCCAGAGATCCTGTGTGGAGATGGGAGAAACTTCCAGAAGCACAACCATCACTGCAACACTCCACCGATCTGGGCTTTATGGCAGGGTGGCCAGACGGAAGCCAAACAGTTCAATCTTGGTTTCATCAGACCACAGAATCTTGTTTCTCACAGTCTGAGAGTCCTTTAGGTGCTTTTTTGTAAACTCCAAGCGGGCTTTTATGTTTCTTTCACTGAGGAGAGGCTTCCGGAGAGTCAAAGGCTACCCCTTCAAACTAGCTGAAAGATATGAGTGCCAACACATTTTTGGTGGACGGACAGATTGACAAACACCAACGTGAATTTATGGATTTTCTAAATAAAACTCAAGAATTCGGAAACTGACGTTGCTGAAATTTGGAACATATTACCTCGATGTACAAAGCATTTACATCTGAAATTTGCAGCCGATTTTGTCCAGTAGGAGCCGAGAAACGAATTTTCAGTCCCCATGTTAAAGCTTCATACAGAGAAACGATCCCTTATAAAGGGAGGGGCGCTTTGCGCTCCTCTTGATATTTGGCTAATGGCATCTCTCTCTGTCTGTCTGTTCCACCGTGAAACACAGAAACGCTCCTCAGAGAGAAAAAAAAACTATTCAGCAGAAGTTGCTTCAAACGAGGGCATGCCCGTACTATATATATGCCCGTACTATATATCTATCTAAAATTATATCCTCCCCCTCTATTTACATGAAATGGTTTGGTCCATTCGCAACGCCAAAGCGAACGGCGAACGGCTTGCGAGTACAGTGACAATCCCCCCCCTCTATTTACATGAAATGGTTTCGTCCATTCGCAACGACCACAGAACCCCCCCCCCCCCTCTATTTACATGGAATGGTTTGGTCCATTCGCAACGCCGGCACACGCGATCGTTCGCTGCTCTCTGATTGGTTGAATCGTTTTTTGGACATAGCTCGGTAAGTAATTGTCCGATTAATATGAAACCTTGAAAAGGCACATCCTCGGGTCCCCAGCAATATACCTGGCAAGTTAAAAGTATATCGGACCCGTGGTTGTCGAGAAACAGCGGTCACAGACAAACGTACAGACAGACAGAGATTACTGGAATTATAGATAGATTAATCCAAACCGACAAGAAAATGATAATATGGCCCCAATTTTGCTCTTTTAACCAGCGCACAAACAAAAAGGTTACTTTTACTTTTATTTTTCTATCCTAGTATTTTTTTTACCACAGGTTTCCAGCTAGTTAACATCAAATGGGCAAAGCGACACAGTTGCAGCCAGCAAGTGTGTACCAAATTTCTTTAGTTATGATTTGAAAAACGTTTATGACATCTTGTCAGGTAATTACTCCCAAAGCAATTTGGAGTTGCTAATTACATTTAATAGTAGCTACTGCATGAACGGTTTGTCTTAATTTTTGAATAATAGGGATAAAAAGCAGAAAACGTGCTAAAAAGGATTAGCACTAAAACATCTCCATTTGTCTCACGGTCTTTATTTTTTCGCTATAATGACCTCTAAAAATCTATTTACTTTTTACCTCTAAAATACTTTTCTTCCATTCTTCCCTCTTGTTGGTTCATTTGGCAAATGCTTCGTGTTGTCATTGTTTCCAGAATAAGTCAATGTATCAGTCCTCCCAAGTGAACGTCCAAACGCCACAATCTTTCACGTGCTCCCAATGGTGTTTTATCCCTACTTGTACTGAATGACTTGACACAATGACAAGTCCACTGAACTTGTACAATGGGAACAAGAAATTGTGAACTTGCAGTGTTGCCATCGATATAATCACCTCAAAAAGGTGTTCATTAACCCTGTTCATTGAATGCAGTGATATAATGCCATCATGTCAATGAATGCACAGATCACCAATTAACGTTAATTATCTCCCATTTAGCCCTCAATCTGGTGAATTTAAGTGTCGGCACTCTTCTTTCGCGTTTTGGAAGGTTATTTCACCCTGTTGCAAGTATTGGGTTGTGACTTGCTGAATTTCTTTCACTCTGATATATATATTGTTGCGAATATGGAATTTGGCCTCCATATCCGCTTGTAAATATTCCCCTATTTTCTCCAATACTCCCCAACTTTCCCCAATCCCCCATTCCCTAGTCCCATTGCATGTAAATAACAATCAGTAGAGCCGACCTTCCCCTTATTCCCCCATTAAATGTCGTGCCCAGGTCCACCGCACCACACGTAGACAACTTTCGGACATCTTGCTAGTTATTCTTAGTCTATGTCAGTTAAGGCCTCGTTTCCATTAATTATGACTCTTCGTTGCACCAGAATGTGATTATATGGCACCAGTAGTGAGTTTAGGACCTTTCCCATACCTCCTCCCATCTTCTTCCCCGTCTACAACAACAGAGGGGCACGGCGCTGCGCGGGGGGGAGTGTGCGTCCTCCCACCGGCTCGGTTCGCCGCCATCGACAATGCGCTCCAGACGATGCGCTCCAGACCATGCGCTCCACGGGGTTACCACGAAGGGGCTCCTTGTCAGCTCCTCGTCAAGGGCGGAGCCTGGTAAACCCCCCGCACGCACCCAATGAGAAGCAACGTGCCGATTCCACGAGGCGGAGCTAACGAGCCGAGGGCGTGTCACTCCCCGCCGGATATACGCGGCCACGCGCCGGATGTGACGTCAGATGCGCCCCCAGCTGGAGAAAGAAGGACCTGCGAGCGCTGAAACAGATGCGCCTGAGTTTGGAGAGGCCTGAGAAAGACCCGCCTGAGAAAGAACGTCACCTCTGAGCGCTGCGACGAGACCTCCCCGCATCTCTGGACCGAACCGTGTTGATCCTGCCCCGAGCCCAGGTGCACCTGGAGCCATCGCTACCTTGCCTTTCCTAGCCATCAATCCCCGTGTGAGTCAGCTTTGTCCCGTTTATCTGTCGTCTGTTGGGAATAATATAAGATTGTGTCTAAGTGCTTGTCTTTCTATGTTGTACCTCTCGTCCCTGTAATCTGACCTTCCGCACGAATATAATCTCCTCCGGAGGTCTTGAGAACCGTATCCCTGGTGTCTGTCATTATAATTCAGCCGTGTGTCTTCTTTTTCCTTATTGAGCCAGCGTGGCGCGGCTTCGTCAACGTTCGAGTACAATCGGGTAATTTGTGCGGACACGACGGCCATTCCGCTCGGCCCACCTTAACATCAAAGTCGTGTCTGTAACAATTGGTGTCGAGGAGTGAGATTCGGACCCGGGACTAAATTAGTTAGGCCCAAATTTTGGGAGGGAAAATCGAGCCGGAGCGCGTACGGCGCTCGACCAAATCGATCCGGAGCGCGGTCCCGCGGTTACTGCGCTCGACGAAATTATAACAGCAAAATTTGGATTGGTGTTACGAAACTCGAATTTTGAAAGTCGCGCTATGGCGGATCAAGACGGCTGGGGTCCGGTAGGGGAGAGTGAAGCAGGGTCGGTCCAGGACCAAATTGAGGGACGCGAGGAGAGCGAAGCAGTGAGGGCGGCAGGGTCGCAAAATAGCGTTGTCACGCACGAGGTGGCCACGGCGTCCACGCCCGCGGCAGCGCCCCTGGTGGATTCGAACCTTTTCCTCCTGCAAATGAGGGCCCTTATGGAACAAATGGTGGGAATGAGGGCTGATAGTGAGCGATTGGAGGGCCAAATGGGGGTAATGAGGGACGAAGCGAGGGGTACCAGTGAGGGATTAGACAATAATTTTAAGGGATTAGACATGAAATTTGGGAAATTAGACGATAGATTAGGGGAAATACAGGAGGGGTTAACGGGGGTAGAAAACAGAATGGCCGCTCAAGAGAATCAAATGGAAGGGATGCAAAAAGGGTTAGAGGGGTTAGAAAACACCATGGAAGGCAAATTGAGGGACCAAGCGGAAAGGGAAGTTAACCAAATGGGGCAGCAGATAGAGGGGGTCAGAATGGGGGTAGAAACCAAACTGGATGCTCACAGGGAGGAAATGGAGCAGATGAGGGTGGCATCTGGGCAGGAGATGCAAGTGATGGGAGAAGAGATCAGAAGAGGTGTGAGTGAGGAGGTCGGAGGAGTGCGCGAGGAGGTGAGGCACTGTAAGGAGCGCATGGAGAAGGAGGTGAGAAAGGGGACTGTAAAATTGCAAGGGGGTATAGAGGAGTTGACGCTGGGAGTAGAGCAGCTGACGGTGGGACAGACGGAGTTAGTGGAGCAGGTTCAAAGGAACACTGCGGTATTAGGAGGTTTAAAAGTGACACAGAAAGAACTAAAAGACGACTTGATAGCGACGAAGAGGGAATGTCAGATGGTACGTGAGGGACTGACAACGAGGTTGGACGAGGTGGTAGAGGTAATGGAGACGAAGGACCGGCAGGTGAGGACGCACCTGGAAACGGTCAAGGTAGCCTTGGAGGACGAGCTTGAGGAGACGTACCGGGGAATAAAAGAGGTGAGGCACAAATTAGAAGAAGTGGAAGAAGGGGTGAGCGAAATTAAGAAGCGACGGAGAGGGGATAACAAAGAGATAAAAGAGGAGATAAAAGAATTGGTCCAAAGTCTGTGTTTGGATCGTGATGATGTGCTCATTAACCGGATGAGGGATTCGCAGGTGATGGAGGAGAAGCGAAGAGGAAGAGGACCCGGTATAAGTGGTGACCAATATGGTCGTGCGTATGATGCGCCAGGGGATTTAAGGAGCTTGGGGGTCGAGATGGACCCGGGTGTTCGTGAGAGGCCGTGGGTGAAGTGTGCGACAGGTCTGGTGTGCGAAAATGGAGGTGTGCAAGAAAGTCCGACTCTGGGGTGTGTGAGGAAAAAGTGTGTACCAAGGAGTGAGTGTGCTGGCGAGAGTGAGTCGGTCGTAGCGTGTGTGCGAGGGAGCACATGGGAGCGCGGTGTGGTGAGTGTTACAGAGGGTGTGACGGGAGAGTGTGCGCAGGAGTGTGCGCGAGAAAGGTGTGTGACGGACAGGTGCATGAGGAAAGAGTGCGCTGTCAGAAGTAAGGAAGAGTGTCCACCTGTGGTGAGTGTTACAGAGGGTGTAACGGGAGAGTGTGCGCGAGAAAGGTGTGTGACGGACAGGTGCATGAGGAAAGAGTGCGCTGTCAGAAGTAAGGAAGAGTGTCCACCTGTGGTGAGTGTTACAGAGGGTGTAACGGGAGAGTGTGCGCGAGAAAGGTGTGTGACGGACAGGTGCATGGAGAAAGAGTGTGCTGTCAAGAGTAAGGGTGAGTGCGTTGTCACGAGTGGAGGTGAGAGTAGTGAGAGTAGTGAGAGTGACAAGGAGCGTGAGTTGGTTGTGACAGGTGAGCGAGGATGTACACCTGGGATGGAAGGATGCACACCTGGAATGGTAGAGCGTGAGTGGGAATGCACGCTGGAGTTGGTGGTGAGGCACGTGGATGGGTGTGCGAATGAGGGCACACCTGTGATTGTCACAGAGGAGGGGGCGCGAAGAGGTGTGTTGGTGTGGTGTGCTACCAACGGATGTGTGCCAAAGTGTTCGGTGGTCAGGTGTGTGACCAAGGCTGTGAGTGGAATGGGTGTGCCTGGGTGTGTAAGGAACGGTACAAGGAGCATGGAAACGGCTGGAGGTGTGAGCAAGGAACGGGCTGCGGGGTGTAAGCAAGCAGGTGAAGCATCGACGGTGACCGGGTTAAAGGTTAGGTCGACTTTTAGCCGAAGCGGGCCCTCGGTGCGTGCCGGGTTTCGCGTGCCGCGAGAACCAGCGGGGATCCGAGCCACGGCAGGTTCGAAAGGACCGCCGTGCGCGATCCGTGCTGGGCCTCGCTTTGAACGTCCGTGCTCCACTAGGCGGAGCGGGCGGCCCGACAGAAAGAGTCGTCATGGCGACCACTTTTTGTTGAGGAATTCCGGCAGGTCGAGATCGGGACATTGGATGGTTCCGTGCCGAGAAGGTGCGTGGGATCTCGGGCCGGGTAAACCTCCTTCCCTGCACCGAGTGCCGGACGTATCCAACCGCTGGCACAGAACAACCAGCATTCATGGCTTGGCTTTACGAAGCCTGGCTTTGAACGGGAATTGGCGCACCGAGAGGTATTAGTGAGTAGACTGGGTGATGAAGTTAGTGTTTTGGACCCAAAATTAGAGAAAAACAAAATTTGATGATTGGCAAGGGATTGGCAGTAGTGATTGGCAGATGATGGGCAGTGATTGGCAAATTTTTAATTTGTTGAAATTTGATGTGCAAAATTGGTAGTGAGAGACCCCCGATGTGGTGGGATGGCAAATCCACCATCCCTCACAGGAGGGGGCAAAGGAGCAATAGCTTATGGGGTGTATGGCAGTGAAAACTAGCCCGGGTGGGTTAGGATATTGTGTGTAGGGATCTAGAAGATGACATTAGGTGACGTTAAGTTTAGTTAGTGACTGATACCTGTAGTGGGGACGCAGGTAGATTAGTATGGATGATAATGACGAGGGAGCGCAATAGTTTAAAGGGACGACTGGGAAGCGCAAGTTTCAGAAGGGAGTAGTTAGATGAGATGATGCCGTGTGTGTGTGAGGATGGAACAGGTGTGATTGCACAGGTGTGCAACTGGACAGGTGTGTGGAGCAGTGTGTGAGTAGTGAGTGTGTGGATCAGCGCGAATGCGCTTGGGGAGAGAAGGGTGCAGGTGGCACCAGGTGTGAGAGCACAGGTGTGCAAATACAGGTGTGTGGAGAGAGTTGGAGTAAGTGGTACGGAGTGGTGTGCATGGTGCGAAGGTGTGGATGGGGGAAGAGTGGACCCCTTTCACGAGTACCCGGGGCGGGTAGTGTAAGTGTTAGGTAGAGGGTACAGGTAAATTGTGGTTGGATATTAGTAGTGTAATAATGTTGCTTCTGGGACACCTCCGTTTAACATGGGAAATCCCTATCTAATGTCATTTACCCCCTTGTCTTTTTCAAAAATCATAAACACCTCTATTTCTCCCACCCTCATCTTTATGAACCTTTTGTCTGTAGTACCTATCCTTAATGTTGTTCATTAGACCACTCAAACACTACAAATATTTGTTTTCTCTTATAGACCTATCATCCTTCTTCTACATATCATCTGGCAGATTAATCTTTGACCCATTCACTTCCATATTAATTCTTTCCCTCCCTCATTGCCCCTAAAGACCTCTATTTCTCTCACCCTGTTCTTTACGAACCTTCTAACCTTTTGACATGCTATCCTTATTCATTAGACCACTTAAACACCTGTGATCCTTCTGACCTTATGGACCTTTTAACCTTTTACTCTTAATATCATCTGGTGAATATAACCCACTCAAACATCGACCCGACAAATATTTGTTTATGCGTGGGAAATAATTTAATTCTCTTGCCACTCTCTTCACCATCTAATATATTAACAAAAAATATGTTTGAGTTTGGTTCTTTATTAAGATATTTTAACTGAGCTAAGATAAAATGGTAAACCTCCCTCAATGTTCTTATTTGAGCGCCTCCAGTGCCACATACCATTTTAAAATTAAAGTATATATTTTCCTGACAACCATCAAAGTTTTCCGTCCACTCAAAAATATTTCCATCTTTTTTACCCAATTCACCGGTATTTAAATTAATTCTCTTATTTGTTTTGTGAATTTTTTTACCAGTTGCCTTTTCAATTATACCTATTTGATATTTTTCACATTCATTATGTTTTCCATTTATATACCAAGGTTGATTACACCTCCACTCTTTAGTCTGGTTGATACTTGGTTCTATCATTTATATAATAGTAAAAAAGGCGGCGGTAGCCCGTTAAAATCCCCAACCCCCCCCCCCCTTTTTAACTTATCACTTATATATATCTTATCACTTATATATATCTTATCACTTATGTATATCTTATCACTTATATATATCTTATCACTTATATATATATCTTATCACTTATATACTTATATAACCATAAGGGAGACTATCAATTCCATTTTCTAAAATAAACCTCTTATCATCAAAAGCCCCCAATGCTTTCTTATTTATCTCTTCTGAATATAATTGATGTTTATAACTTCTTATTCCATTAATCTTTCTAAACTCTTCTTTCTTTGTTGTTAAACAGTTATAATAATCCTTAAAGTTTATTGTTTCTTTAATAACATTTTTCTTTACACCTTTTAACTTCTTATCAGTCTTTTCAACGTTATTCACAATGTATTTATAAGCATAAGCCTTTGACCTCAATCCCACAAATTCACTCATAACATTTCCTCCTAATTCATCCTTGAACTTTCCAATCACCTTTTTATTTTTAGAAGAGAACAACTCACTCTCTGGACTGTAATTACTCGTGTCATAGATATTAATGTCTCTTTTCATGTCTGAATAAACATCGTTGGTATTAATTTTCAAAATAAAACTATCTGTATCCATATAAAGTAGATTAACATCATTTTGATATTTCTTCCTCAAGTTATTATAAAAGTAATCATACATTAATGACTTTGATAAATCAAGAATTGTTGTTCCAATATAAATAGGTTTGTTCATTTCAATACTCTCTTTAATCAAATGGATCGCACAAAAGTTCTCAGTAAAGACCTCAGCTCGAGTAAAACTCGGTCTATTAATTAATTTTGATGCTTGTTCCCAAGATGTTGATAGTCTGATATTTTGTCTTTTCCTCACATTCTCCATAGTCTTACCAAAGACCGCATTATTCATCAATTTATAAAAGTCTTTCTCAAAATCTGTTTTTGACTCTGTTCTTCTTTGTGTATTAAAATCAATGTACCCCTTTAACCAATGACTTTGATTGAACTTTAGAACCCTATGGATCTTCTCTACTCTTAGACCTTTTGATAAATATTGTCGCAAATTTCTTTGGTGTAGAACATAATTTTTCTTGTTATATAATGTAGTAAGTAATTTTTCTGTTGATTCACCTATATCAAACGATCGTTGATAATCACTCAACCATTCTTTCTTTGGACTTTCTTTCTCACAAGCAAATGGGAGATCTTTGTGTAGGTTATGGAGTTCCTCTGGATATTTTAAATCAATTTCAAAATAATAACCAACTTTTTCTTCATCCAATTCTTTTTGTGTAGAGATACATACATCTTGTAAAACGTTTTTGTAGTCTTTTTCCTTTACCCATCTAAGTTTTCCATAAGGAAGAGCCTGAGACATTGCCCAGCCATACAGGTTGTTCGCGTCATAGTACATCAAGTAAGAACTCTCTTTCGTTGGATCATAATTTGGAAGATATTTGTTATTTGCTTTTGCGTATCTACTCGAGCAGACTTGTGAAATTCCACCTCTTTTTGCCTTTTCAATCATCAAAAGCATATCAACATCGGTTATCAAATCCAAATCTTGTTTTGTCATTTTCAACATCGCACTCCAGGCCAATCCAGGTGCTGTGTAGTAGTGAGCAGGATCCAATCCATATCCAGTGCGACAAACAGATCTAAAGGCTTCAAATACATCGGCCAATAAAAGCACATCAGTTTTGAGATACAAATCGTGATACTCGCCAAGATTCTTGATGTTATATTTTTCCCAAACATTTTGTGCGTGTACATAATCTTTATCAGATATATGACTATTATTTAATTTGTTATAGAAATTTTCTTTTGAAGGAAGTTGTGTTTCATTGAATCTCTCAAATGAGTCCATATAGTCATAGGGGTAAATTCCCTTTTGTGTTAGAAAATCTTTATCTAAAAAATACTCTGAAAGACATGGAAACTCTTTTAGATTTTGAACCAAGTTAACCAATGGACTTGCCATGAATTTAAATGTATCAAGAAATCTGATATGAGTAATAGGAGATGTGTGAATTGTTTTTGTGAATGAAATGTATTTCTGATCCGTGTTTGGAATTGCTGAGATACTTCCAGAAGTCTTTGAGAGTTCCTTGATAAATAGATGTGTATCATAATGAGCGTTGTTATGAAGAAAGACAGGAATGAAAGAGGGGAGTTGATAATTAATATTACAACTTTGATGAGCCGGACCTCTATATTTACCAGTGAGATGACAATGGTCTCTAACCTTTAGACCTTTACCAATTTTCTCCTCACAAATATGACAGACATTGTTTTTTATAAATTCCCTTTTTTCTTTACTTGTTAAGGACATTGGTTTATTGGTTTCTCTCATTATCTTGGTTAATCGAACACAGTCTTTTTCTAGTCGTTTCACAAACTCCTCTGGGGTATTTGAGCCTCTATACATCTCTAACTTGTTATATTTATCACCAACGGATGATTTGATATAATAACAAAAACCACAAGGAGTATGTTTTTGATATTTATTTGTGTATGATTCTTTTGGATCTTGAGAAGCAGTATCAATTTTTTCTAAAATACTTTCAAAATCAGCATATATAACAAATGGATGTTTGATCTTTTTATTTTCATCTTTGAATGTGATCTTTGAGCCTTCTTTAGGCATATTGATTACCGTTGATTTATGTTCGCCACAATAATTTGAATGTTTATCTAATCTTTCTTGTGAATTGAAGAAGTTAAGACAACGCAAACAAATATATATTTTATTTGTTCTCTTACAGACTTGTGGTTTTATTAATTTAGCAATATCTTTGATGTATGTATAATGTGAATTTTCGTCTGAATTAAAATATAGAAGATTAATATGAGTTTGTTTACAATTGTCAGAAAGCTTTAAAACCTGAATGTTGTTTGTTTCTGTTAGACCATAAACATTAACTGATAAATTATTCATCTTTTCAAATTTAGGAATATCATTTAAAGTCATCGGAAACTTTAGATCTTTCGTATTTAATGTATTCTCATATTTTTTATAATGAGATACTCTTTCATCATGAAAATGTGGAGGATGTAAGTGTGCTAAAATAGACCAGAGAAAACATTTATTGTCTTTATTTTTGATATTGATAACTGCTTTTCTATTTTTGATAACACTGGGTAAATCAATGTAAGAAGAAGCTTTTAGAGGATCTGATTTAAGAATATGAATGTCTATGTAAATAATTTTTCCTATATTGAATCCACTTCCTACGATTGAATTATCCACATCTTGCTCTTGTTTAATAAGTTCATCATAGACTCCTGATGTTTTAAAATCTTGATATGAAGATATAAAGTGTGGCTCAGTTCTCATGTATGGTGCATCTATAACTCCTTCATCCTTTGTCATTTCTAATTTTACTCCCATATAAAATTTAAGTGGTTTCATTTCCTTTAGTGTTTTTTCAATCAACGTTTGAACAGCAGGTTTAACTATTTCTACAGCATCAACTATAGACTCTGGTTCAGGAGGTTTGAAGTTAAAGACTCTTATTTTAATATGTCCTTTGAATGCTCCATCAGAGTTTTTAGTTGTGATAAAATTTGATAAATGTAGATTTGTTTTAAGATGTATTTTGAAGCCTTTCTTGAGGATATTTTTATTACATGTAGAACAGTGTTTTGTTTCAGGTGGAAGAGGGGAAAGTTTGTTTAAAATGTTGTATGTATGTTTTGCGGTGAGAATATGTTGTTTATAATATTTTACTTCCTTCTCGCAAGTATCACAATAAACCATATTTATAGCGTGAGAAAACGTGGTGTTTTATATATATCACTGTGCTTAAAATAAAACACTTTTGAGCTTTACAGCTCCGTTTTATATATATCACTGTGCTTAAACTAAAACACTTTTTCACTCAGAATCATCTAAGTCATAACTATCACATGAATACTCAGAATCATACTCAGAGTCATCAATAAAGCTACTCTCATAACTATCATTTGAGCACAAACTATTAGTATCATAACTATCATCTGTGTTCAATGAAATACTATCATCACCATCATCCAAGTTCAATGAAATACTATCATCACTATCGTCCGAGTTCAATGAAATAGTAAAATCTTCACTGCTGTATTGACTCATATTTAATTAGCAAGAAAAATATTCCCATCAATATCGATATACTTTCTTTCATTAACAGATTCAATCTCTACAATTTTTATATCAAAAGTTATCTTTAAATAATCTCTAACTATCATAGAACGAAATGACATTTCACCAGAAATATTAACATCATTCATTTTACTTAGATCTACACCCTTTGGATTATTAAAGAAAATACAAATGTCTCCTCTAGAATTATTAATGGTCTTATCATTCTTTTTCAAAGTATCGTGGTCAATCACTTTTTCAAGCTTTGAATAAATTGCCAGGAGTAGAGGAGAAACTTTTGTTAGATTTACTTTAATGGATGTCTTTCCAGGTATAGTTAGAGCTCTTCCTTTAAATGAAATAGAGGGGCTCATGTTATTTTCCATAACTGGTTTTACCCAAAAATTTCCATATTTATCTTTGTTCAATTTAACATCTTTGACATATTTTTCTATATCTTCCACCGAAGTAGAGATTGATTGAAATTTGTCTTTTGTGCTTTGAAACATTGTATTTATTAATGAATAAACTTGCGTTTAGTTTAAGTAAAAATTTACCACATAAATATGATAAGTTCTGAAGGATATTTAGAATTTCCAGACTCTCCATATGATAAATTAGAGAATTGTCCGGCTTGTGATAGAGTGGGGCTTAATGATGAGGATTCATATAAACAATGTTTATTCTGTGATTATATTCTAATTAATGATAATAAGAAATATAAAAAAACATATAACTCTTTTAAATTAGAACCAAAAATGAATTACTTTACAAGATTAATAAGAGAGATGAATGTTAAGCATTATGGTGATAATACACCATTTCTTACAAGGAAAGAGACTCTTTGTATTGAGGAAATGTATAAGGGTTTAATGATATTTATTATTCAAAATAATTTTAATGGAAATGTTAATACAAGATACTACATAAATAAAATAATGAATTATTTTGAAATTAAACCAGAACTCAGGATAAAATATAGAGTTTCTAAAATAGCTCAAAAAAAGTTGGATGACTTGTTTTCCAAATATATAAATGAATGATTTTTTACCCGTTTGGGAAAATAAGATAAAATTTAATAACCATAAAAACATTCCAAATTCATTGAGATGTCTAATAGTTGGTTCAAGCGGATGTGGGAAAACCTGTTTACTTTTAAAGATGCTCCTTGGTCCTAATTTTTTAGATTATGATAATTTAATAATTTTTACAAAGTCAAGTTTTCAACCCGAGTATCAACTACTCTCACAGGGTTTTAATGCAGGTCTTAAAAAGGAAGACATTATCGGTTTATTTAAACTTCAAAACAAACTGAATGATTATAATATTGAAGATATAATACAATTATTTTGTGATACACAGAAATCAAAATCGAAACCCATAACTTGTATTCTCAGTGATAATACGGATGATATACCTTCACCTCAAGATTTAGATAAATCAAAAAAGAACCTCGTCATCTTTGATGATTGTGTTAATGAGAGAAACCAAACAGTAATGGATAGCTACTATACAAGAGGGAGACATTCTTCTTGTAATTGTATATATCTTAGTCAATCATATTTTCAACTCCCTCGACGCTCAATAAGAAACAATGCCAATACTTTTATTTTATTTAAGTTAAATTCAATAGATGTAAATAATTTTTGGAGAGATAATTGCTCTACGTTATGTAGTAAAAAAGAATTTGAAAATTATATGAAACACACGATTGGAAAATATAAATATATTGTTGTGAAACAAGATGAGATACTAAATGATATTTTTCAATAAATAAATACAGAAAATGAATACTGAAGAAAGAGAAAGAAAGTTTAAGGAACATCAACAATTAGTTTCAAAAGTTGTTAAACAACAGGAAGAGATAAAGAAGAAACGGAGACAGAAACTAACTGGTGAAGAAGCCTTTGAAAGAAAACAAGAGAAATTCTTTAAACCACTTTTGAAAACTCAACACTCACCTACAGTACCCACGGTAGAATTTACTCCGAAAAAACTTCAAATGCTCAAAGATTTTAGTCAGATAACAAAACAAGAACTTGGTGAATTAGAATATGATGACGAGGGATTATTTCGGAAACTTGAGGAGGTAAATCAACCCCCTAATTATGTTGTGGAAGCTCTTCAAAACAATGAATATTCGGCGGGTTCAAAAACCAGAGCAGGTCTCATTCCAACAGAAGAACCAGCAGTGTTTCATCTTGTGGAAGAAAAGGTATTGATATTTAATGATGAATTGATGTTCTTGAGTTCTACTCAACCAAATGTTAAATTAACTCCAAGATTAATGTTTCTTCTAACAAACCCCGGATTCAGCGGTTCAAAATATTTTGAGGAACCACTTGATATGGAAAGAGAGGAAGATAGGGTATATATTGAGTTGCTAAATGCACTTGATTATGGAGTTTCTGTTGCTGGTAAAAGTAAGAAGAATGAGAAGGAGAAACATATTATTGATGCTTTAAGTAAGCTTGGTTCGGGTGTTAGTTTTCTTCCAAATGACCCATCACAATTAGTTAATAGGCTATTATTGTTGTTAGGTAGTAAGAAGGCTGGAAACAACAATTGTTTTAATGAATCCTCAGCCATTTTAGATCAGTTGATGAACATGAAAATAATTAATAAATGTCAATACAAAGATATTTTATTAGATATTAAATAAGATGAGAAGCACAATTCTTAGTTTTAATTTCACAACGAGCGATTACACAGCTTCATTCCCTTACCCACTACAACTTGACCCCCTTACCTCATATGAGGCATCTTTGTTGTCAATGGAAACTTACAATACCCTTTTTAATATCACAGAGAAAAACAACAAGTTTAGTTATAATCCAGGAAGTGGATATAAAACTATAACCGTTTCACCTGGAGCTTACGAGATTTCTCAAATATCTTCAGAAGTCTCTCGCCTTATGAAAGAAAAAGGTGATGAACCAAAAAATATTGTAATAGATATTCAAAAACACACTTCAAAATCAACTATTAAACTTAAAAATAATTATAAAGTTGATTTCACGATTGAAAATTCGTTTAGAGAGCTATTGGGTTTCTCTTCAAAAAAGATTGAAAATAACGGGACGTTTTACAGTGATAATGTTATCCAAATATCCTCCGGTATAAATTCAGTATTAATTCATTGTGATTTGATTGATGGTGCTTATAACGATGGAATAAGAACAAATACAATATTTTCATTCAGTGCATACTCAACCCCGATTGGTTATAAATTTAATATGGAACCAAAAAATCTTGTCTATTTACCTGTGTCAGGAAAAACCATATACAGAGTAAATTTTAGGATAACCGACCAAGATAATCGTATGATATCCTTTAATGATGAAATTATATCCATCAGAATTCACCTACGTGAAGTTTTTCAATAAATAAATAATGGTTATTGTGAGAAAACACGAGTTGGGAAAATATAAAATAATTACAGGGGAGGGCATGTTCCTTTCACCAGACTATACAAGGTATGTGGGTAGAGGATACTATAAACCTAAGAGACAACGAGGTGTAGGTCATCAATTTCGAAATAAAGGAGATGGGATAATTGATACTCTAATGGGTATTGGTTCAACCATCCTTAAACATAAAGACCTAATTGGTTCAACTGCTTCTGCCGTGGGCTCCGTTGCGGGTGCTATAAAGAGTATAAAAGATGCTCAAAAGGAGTCTCATAAATTACAAGCAATCAAAGAAATAAAAAAAGGTAAAACTCAACTATCTTCACAAGAACGACAAAAAATCATTAAAATACTTGCGTCAGGGTTTCAACAATTTTAATGCTATATAAATACAAGTATGGAAGCGATTGATAGTATCTATGATTTGGATGATACGATTATCATTTCAAACTCCACTAAAAAGGAAGACTATTTTAAGGTAAATGCTATAACAGGAACAGACTGGAATTCAAACGGAACAAAAAGTTTTGAAATAAATAATCAACAAACTTACTTGAATATAGCTGATAGTTTCTTGCTGTGTAAATTTAAATTCACTAAGGCTGCGAATAATACTAATGCTACACTCGTAAATGATTTCTTCTGGAAAATGTTTGACAGTGTCCGCCTGTATATTGGAACACAAGAGGTTGAAGCGGTTGATTATGTCTCTGCTACATCTGAAATGATGAAATTTACACTATATTCGTTTAGTGATAGAATGGGTAAGGGAGCTGTTGAGGGTTTTATTCCTGATATGTCAACGGGTACAAACGCAGACCCTGGTTATAGTCAAAGGAAGTCAATGTATAATGATGACGCAAAAGCTGAGAATAGTTTTACCGTAGCAGTACCTCTGAAAGGTATATTTGGATTTTGTGATTATGATAAAGTTTTGTATGGGCTTAAAATTAGATTTCAACTACAAAGGAATGATAATGTAAATAGATTGCTTTTTGGGGATGAAAATGCTTTTGGAGAAAATAATAAATTTGTTATTAATGATTTGTGTTGGTATATCAGTGAATATACTCCTAATCTTAAAACGGAAGAGATGTTAAATAGAAGACTTAACTCAAAGAAACCGCTAAATGTATCATACCTTAAAAGAAGATGTCAACACGTTAAACTGGAACACACTACCTACACTTGGAATTTAGGTGTTCTTCAAGGAAAGCCACGATACCTCTGGCTCATTTTTAAAAAACCAGATGGAGAGGACGGTACTAATAAGAATAATGCCCTGAGTGATAATGCAAAGGTGAAACAACTTCGGGTTTCTCTTGATGGCACATTTTATCCGCGAGATAGATTGGAAATTGATTGGGAAAAAAATGATTATGCGGAAGCCTACAAGTCCTACCAAAAGGTATGTGAAAGTAATGGTAATAATGATCCTATTTTGGATATGGTTGCGTTTCAAAAACTTTATACAATCTACGCAATTGACCTGAGTTCTCAAAAGGAAACTATAAAGTCTAATCGAGTGGATACTTCTCTATACATTGAAAGAGGGGAGAGTGAAGAGGTTAATGCATATTGTTTGCTTTTGGAGGAAACAGAATTACAGATTAATACAGATAATGGTGTTATGATTAATATCACATAGGTTTTTTCTCATAAATAAATGGTTGGGGTATATGTTAATCAAATCAATCTTAATAAATTAACATCTTGTATTCAAAATCAAAAGCCTTGTATTATTAATGTTAATACAATTCAAAGAAAAGGAGCTGTAAGAATTGATGTTTTACTCACACACACACAAGTAAAAACACTAAATGATGTTGGATCACTTAAAATTAAAATGACGAAACCTATGTTAAAGAAATATTCAATAGACGAGTCAAGAGGAGGATTTCTCCCGTTTCTAATTCCTTTATTTGCTGGTTTAAGTGCGGCGGGAGCATTGACTGGTGGTATTTCAGCAGCGGTAAAAACTGCTAACGAAAGGAAGGCACAACTAAAAGCTCAAAAAGAATTGGAAAGACATAACAAGGAGTTGGAGAAACAAATTAGTGGAAGTGGTGTAATTGTAGATTTTGCTCAAAAACTTGAAAGTCTACCTGATAAAGCTAGATTGTTGGTTGGAGATATGCTTTCCTCTATCGCTCAAGCGGGTGTTAAACTAACTAAACGGGGTAATGGATTGTATCTTTCTCATAAATAAATGGATAAATGGTTTAAACAATTTGGAAAGAATACAACGTCAAATATAGAACTAGCTAAGTATTGTAAAACACTAAAAATTGATAATGTGGTTATTTGTATGAGAGATGAATTAACACATATAAATAAGAATACAAAGAATATTATTATGAATTTAGACACACAGAATGGTTCTCATTGGGTTTGTATTCATAATAGTCAGGATAAATATTATTTTGATAGTTATGGTATGCCACCACCTGTTGAAGTAATACAATTCTTACAGAATGGTGTTTATCAAACATTCCAAGTTCAAGAAATTAATTCTAAATGTTGTGGCCAATTATGTTTATATGTATTATTTCAACTCAACAATAATGAAAATTTTTATGATATCATTTTTTATCTAATATAAATGACCTATGTTGGAAAAGATGGTTCTATCTTTGGAAAATCCTCTCAGGATATTGATTTATCAAATTATTATACAAAGGCACAGGCTGAACGACAAAAATATAGTGTAAGTAAAAATATTAATATGAAGAATACTTATAAATTAATCAATTATCCAAACCCTACAGATGCGAATGACTTGATTAGATTCAGTGATTTATCACAATATATATCTTTAAAGAAAACAGCACGTTTTGTGAAACAAGTAAAATTTACAACCACAACACCTGGTTATACTGACCATACACCTTTCCTCATTGAATTTAACTACCTGCTTACAATTAAATTTTATAAAGAAGGACATTTAGTTAATATGCGAATTAATAAATGGGGGTATGATATGCCTGATTTAGGGTATAATTGGTCTTTTTCAATAAACATAGAAGACCTACATGATTTAAATCAGTCTCGTAAAGAAGAATATTATCCACTTGGTGAAGATAAGGATTTATGTGGAAGTACAATTAGCAAACAACAAATACGTGATTTTAAGAAAATAAAAATATATGATAGTATAGCGATGGTTCGCATGACAAAGAAGGAAGGTAATGAGATAAGGATAGAAAGCCGAGGAATACAAACCGATTTGGTAGTGGGAAGATGGGGTGGTATTACCTGTCATAATATTAATCTCACATATATTTCTGATACATAAATGGCAGGAAGAAGACTACAAGAGAATTATAATTTTTGTATTCAAGGATACCTACAAGAAAAGGGTGCTCGGTATTACATACCTTATGATTTGGAGCATATACATGGGAATTTTGTCATAAAAAACTGGCCTTATACTGATATTGTTAAACCCACAAATAGAGACTTGTTTAAAATATTAAATAAAAATGAACTTCTCAAAGTTATGAAATATAAAACTCTTTTAGAAATCGTCAACAAATCTTATTGGTATCCTATTATGAGAAAAATAATTATAGATACAAGAATATCTCAAAATCCAGATGAGTATATGTATAATATTCTTTGGGGTTCAAACTCAAGGGTAGCAAGGGATGAGGAAGGAGTTGAAGAAGAGAAGGAGGAAAGAGAGAAAAAGGAGAAGGAGGAAAGGGAGAGGGAGGAGAAGGAGGAGAGGGAGAAAAAGGAGGAGAAGGAGGAGAGGGAGAAAAAGGAGAAGGAGGAAAGGGAGAAAAGGGAGAAGGAGGAAAGGGAGAAAAGGGAGAAAAAGGAGAAGGAGGAGAGGGAGAAAATGGAGGAGGAGGAGAGGGAGCAAAGAGAGAGGGAGGAAAAATATAAAAAGATGGAAATCACTGAGATTCATAAAAGATTGAGTGTATTAAAGCAAATAAATCAATCTCAACGCACCGAAGAGGAAATTAAAGAATTAACAACTCTTATGAAGATAATGGTTTCAAAAATAAGAACGTCAATGTCTTCAATTTCAGGGAGGAGATTTAAACGAGAAAGTGGTGAAGAAGAAGAAGAAGAAGAAGGAAAAGATTATGTGATTGATGATGTTGGTGTCATTGACTTTAGTTAGTTTTTATTTGTAAATAAATGGAGGAGAGAGTGAAGGCATTCCTTAGGATTCTTTATGTTTTAAAAATAAAGATTGAAATGTATATGTTGAAAACCAAAAAGGTTTTGATACTCTGTCAGAATTTTTCTGATAAATAAATATGAGTTATTGTCTCAAATGTAAAAAGAAAACTAAATCTAAAAATATCTCTTATGTTAAAGCTAAAAATAATAGAGTTTATCAAAAAGGAATATGTCAAGTATGTGGCTCTAAAAAGTGCCAATTCATCTCTCCTAAAAGAGGAGGAGACATACAAAAGTTTCTGTCAGGAAGTAAATTTACAACAACTGGAATTCCAGGGGAATTACACCTTCCAGGGTATTCTTTCTGTGGTCCAGGAACAAACTTGGATAAAAGATTAGATGAGGCTGACAATCCTAAACCTTGGTCTAAACCTACAAATAGGGTTGACGAAGTGTGTATGAAGCATGATATTGCTTATGGGAAAACCACTACGTTGACTGAAAAACATAAAGCCGACAGCGAAATGTTGTATAATTTGTCTTTGATACAAAATCCAACGTTGAGAGAGAAAGTTGATAGGTTTATTGTGAGAAATTTGATAAATGCTAAATTGAAACTTGGTCTTGGTTATTCCTCAAAAAACTATTAGGCTCTAATGATGCCATCAAGACTGAGGAGCTTTTGGCTGAAGAATTACACAAACCTATAATCACAAAGTTTAAAAGAAGGAAGGTTTATTCTAAATACACTGACCACATATGGTCCGCTGATTTAATTGAATTGAATAATGACAGGGGATACAGGTATGCTTTAACCGTTATTGATTTGAGGAGTAGATTTGCCTGGGTTGTCCCTTTAAAAAATAAAAGGGGTGATACTTTAATGTTAGCCTTTAAGCTAATATTTGATCGGGATAAAAGGAAACCAAAGAAGTTATGGACTGATGAGGGAACAGAGTTCTATAACAAAATATTCATGAAATTTCTTAAGGGGAAGGGTATTAAATTATACAGCACCTTTAATGAAGGAAAGGCAGTTGTTATTGAGCGTTTTAATCGTACTTTAAAAGAGAAATTATATAAAAAATTCACACAACTCGGTTCTCAAAAATGGGTGTATTTAATTCAGGATATTGTAGATAATTACAATAATACAGTTCATTCATCAACACAATCAAAACCATCAGAAACATTTACAAAATTAGAATATGAAAAGGAGATTAATTTGAGAAAGCCCAAGTTTAAAGTTGGTGATATTGTAAGAATATACAAATGGAAAAGTCATTTTGAGAAAGGTTATACACAAAAATGGACTCGTGAATTATTTAAAATCATTGATGTAATGGATACAGTCCCTTGGACCTACAAATTATATGATTTAAATGGAGAAGAAATCTTGGGTTCATTTTACTCACAAGAATTACAAAAAACACAAGTAAGCAGATAATACCCTTGAAAATAATAAATAAATAAATAAAATGTAATGGGGATACGTTTTTATATCTGTGAACCCCAAACACAGAATCCCACAACTTTTTAGTTGGGGCTTAACTTTTGTGTGTGTATAATGGGGATACGTTTTTAAATCTGTGAACCCCAAACACAGAATCCCACAACTTTTTAGTTGGGGCTTAACTTTTGTGTGTGTATAATGGGGATACGTTTTTAAATCTGTGAACCCCAAACACAGAATCCCACAACTTTTTAGTTGGGGCTTAACTTTTGTGTGTGTATAATGGGGATACGTTTTTAAATCTGTGAACCCCAAACACAGAATCCCACAACTTTTTAGTTGGGGCTTAACTTTTGTGTGTGTATAATGGGGATACGTTTTTAAATCTGTGAACCCCAAACACAGAATCCCACAACTTTTTAGTTGGGGCTTAACTTTTGTGTGTGTGTGTATGTGCGAGTGAGTCATAATAATATACAAACCCTAACCCAACCCAAGCCCTAACCCAACCCCATCCCTAACCCAAACCCATCCCTAACCCAACCCATCCCTAACCCAACCCCATCCCTAACCCAACCCCATCCCTAACCCAACCCCATCCCTAACCCAACCCCATCCCTAACCCAACCCCATCCCTAACCCAACCCCAACCCTAACCCAACCCCATCCCTAACCCAACCCCATCCCTAACCCAACCCATCCCTAACCCTCACATTCAAAATCCCAACCCTAACCCAATCCCATCCCTAACCCAACCCCAACCCTAACCCTCACATTCAAAATCCCAACCCTAACCCAACCCATCCCTAACCCAACCCCATCCCTAACCCAACCCCATCCCTAACCCAACCCCAACCCTAACCCTCACATTCAAAATCCCAACCCTAACCCAACCCCATCCCTAACCCTCACATTCAAAATCCCACCCAAACCCTAACATAATCTTTCTTTTCTTCTTTTTTAAATACGTATTTCTTTTTTTTTTTTTCCTCTTCCTCCAATTCTGTCTTTCAAGGCTTTTAAGTTTGAAGAAGTATAAATGGGAAGAAAGAATTTTCCAGCATTTTCTTCCTCGAACTTTCTTGATATTGCTTAAATCAAGCGTCATTAAATAAAGAACATTGTTCATTGCTTTAGAATCCAAAGAGTCTCCAAGAGGAACCCCACAGGTAGAGTCTCCAAAATAAAACCAACTTTCCAAGTTCCCAAGGTATAACCACATTCCTGTTGAGCCTCCAAGATAGGTATCACATTCCGAGTCATCAAAACAAAACCCCCATTCCGAGTCTCCAAAAATATAACCATCTTTCCAAGTCCCCAAGGTAAAACCACAATTTTCAGAAATATTGGGGGTTTCCGTGATAAGTCTCACATAGTATAACTGCGGACCATCAGGGAAAACTTCCCTTTCCCAATTTTTTAGGGTTTCTATGATGTGTCTCACATAGTATAACTGCGGACCATCAGGGAGAATTCCCATTTCACAATTTTTTAGGGTTTCTATGATGTGTCTCACATAGTATAACTGCGGACCATCAGGGAGAACTCTCCTTGCCCAATTTTTTAGGGTTTCAATGATGTGTCTCACATAGTATAACTGCGGACCATCAGGGAGAACTCTCCTTGCCCAATTTTTTAGGGTTTCTATGATGTGTCTCACATAGTATAACTGCGGACCATCAGGGAGAACTCTCCTTGCCCAATTTTTTAGGGTTTCTATGATGTGTCTCACATAGTATAACTGCGGACCATCAGGGAGAACTCTCCTTTCCCAATTTTCAGAAATTTGTGGGTCTCCAATGTATGACTTGTATTCTGGCTCATCAAGGTAGAACTTGTTCAGTGGGTTTTGTTTTGATAACTCACAACAAGTATCATCATGGTAAAACTCTTTTTCAGGATTTTGTGGATCTCCAAGGTATAACTCTTTGGCTGGGTCATCAAGGTAGAACTCGTTCTGGGGGTCTTGGTTGTTCAAAATGTCTTCAAACAAAAAAATAACTTCATCCCAAGTTGTGTTAAAAGCAGAATTTTCATTTCGTATCTCAGATACAATTTCCTGTGAAAGAAAATAACAATGTATTAATTTAATACAATATTTTTTATTTGTATAAATCAAGCTCTATGAATATTAAAATAAACTTTGTTAACTCTTACACGAGTCTCATCTTAAAAAAAAAAAAAAAAAAAAAAAAAAAAAATTAAATAAATAAATAAATAAATAAACAAACTTACCTCCATTGATAAGAGGTTCGAGTCCAGTTCATCAATCTGAAGGTTGAGTTCTACACAGGTAGTAGGACTCCATGGAATAGCAAAGTTATCCCATTCCATTTCGGCATAGTAGTCCATTCTCAAGTGAAGCAGAAAGCGTGTTTGAAAAAGCCTGTGTGGTCGGTGCCTTTTATAAGGACTGGGTGTGTCTTCCTGTGGAAATTCCCTGGGCGTGTCTTAACTGGAAATGATGTGATGGAAATTCCCTGAAAATGATGTAATGTATTACCTGGAAATGATACAATGCTGAAGAGTTTATAAAGTGGGTGGGACTTAGCAAAAGTGGGAGGAGCTTAGCAAAAGTGGGCGGGGCTTAGTAAAAAGTGGGCGTGGCTTAACAAAAAGTGGGCGGGGCTTAGTAAAAAATGGGCGTGGTTTACCAAAAAGTGGGCGGAGCTTACCAAAAAATGGTATGTGGCACTGGAGGCGCTCAAATAAGAACATTGAGGGAGGTTTACCATTTTATCTTAGCTCAGTTAAAATATCTTAATAAAGAACCAAACTCAAACATATTTTTTGTTAATATATTAGATGGTGAAGAGAGTGGCAAGAGAATTAAATTATTTCCCACGCATAAACAAATATTTGTCGGGTCGATGTTTGAGTGGGTTATATTCACCAGATGATATTAAGAGTAAAAGGTTAAAAGGTCCATAAGGTCAGAAGGATCACAGGTGTTTAAGTGGTCTAATGAATAAGGATAGCATGTCAAAAGGTTAGAAGGTTCGTAAAGAACAGGGTGAGAGAAATAGAGGTCTTTAGGGGCAATGAGGGAGGGAAAGAATTAATATGGAAGTGAATGGGTCAAAGATTAATCTGCCAGATGATATGTAGAAGAAGGATGATAGGTCTATAAGAGAAAACAAATATTTGTAGTGTTTGAGTGGTCTAATGAACAACATTAAGGATAGGTACTACAGACAAAAGGTTCATAAAGATGAGGGTGGGAGAAATAGAGGTGTTTATGATTTTTGAAAAAGACAAGGGGGTAAATGACATTAGATAGGGATTTCCCATGTTAAACGGAGGTGTCCCAGAAGCAACATTATTACACTACTGATATTGGCATCTGTGGTGCGGTTGCAGAATGGTGTTGTGGATGGGTGCATTAGTGTTGTGGAAATGGCTGGGCGTGTAGCCTGTTAGTGTGTGTAGTTGGTTGGGCACTCCACCACTGTGAGGATGTCGGCCAGGTGAGGCCGCAGGTGGGCTCTGGGAGCCGGTAGAGTTGTGGATGGGGCCCGAGGATCCGGAGGATGGACCCGGGTAGCCCAGTGCCAGAGAGGGCACCGAGTGGGGAGAGTGCCAGAGGGCCTTCCCCAGGTAGTTAGGTTAGGGTAAGGAGCAGGTAAGCTCGGAGGCAACCGCAGTGGTGGAGGTGTGCAGGTGGGTAGACCCACTGGGAGAGGTACACGCCACAGCCCAGAAATTGTGCGAGGGCACCGGGAGATGAATCGGGGGAGTGAGACCCCAAATTGAAAAGCACCACAGTTTGGCCAATGGGAATTGGTTTTTAGAACCCATAGTGTAAGAGGGCCAATGGTTTGGCCGGAGAAAGACCCCGGGTAGTGTAAAGTTGTTAAAGTCATTTAGGAAATAGTTAGGATTGAAGAACCTGTCGCACCATACGCAGCCACTTACCTGTGGTGATGATGATGACTCCACACCTGTGTTTTCTTTGTTTTGTTGCAGGAGATGAATCGCTGTGTGGATTTGTGAGACGCATCACGACGTGGATGAGACATTGGGGTGATTCCATCTCTCCCTCCCTAGGAGGGACTGATGATGAATTGGTAATGGCAAATTATGATGTTGAGTTGGAGATGGCAAATTTTGATGAGAGTTGAAAATGGCAAATTTGATTGGTTAGGAGGGAGAGAAGACGAATTTGGTATATGGGAGGAACGGGGAAGACAGTAGGGATGTTTGTTGATTTGTAAAGTAGATGTTTATGGGTAGTGTTGTGTTTTGTGGATACAGTAAGGGGTAAGGGAGGGGCCATGTAGGTTACCTGGTGGGGGGGGGGGGGGCGTACGATAGGAACGTACCTGTCTCACCTGGTTCCCATGTGCCCCCAGTGTGCATCACCTTACATTGCGTGCACTTTTGCGCCCTTACCACCTTACTCACTTGTCTGCTTCTTTTGTCTCCCACCTCCGAGGATCTGGCTTTGGGGTAGAGAGAGAGGAGAGAGAGGTGCTGGCTGCGCAGTTGTGGGCCTGCACTTTCGCTGTTGGCTGCCTGGATCGATACACCATATGGACCGCAATGTTTGTGGCCACCCACAATGGACCGCAGTTCGTTTGCGGCCAAGCACCACCCGTTGATGGACCTATGGGTCAACGTGGCACCTATGCCATACAGGTGAACCACTAATAGTTAACACCACTGAAGGCCACACGAAGAGCAAGAGACACCTGCAGGGTTAGGGGTTGTCGAATTTATTTTTATTCCCATGAACAATGGTGACTGCACCGGATGGTGCTGACTGTGTGGTGGGGTGGTGCTTTTGATGCTCGGGAGGGGTGCTCTGCACGTTATTAAAGGCCGTCGGCCACAGAGCACTCGTGGGTTGGTGTATCGATGCTGGCAAGCGTGCTCTCTCTATGCATAACATCTGCATGTGTTCCTCCAAAAACAGGTCCTGGATCGTAGTGTAAATATCAGCGTAGTCTTGTGTAAATAATGCTCCCTACCGGCTGTATGTTTAGTTTGAGAATTCTTTCCGGATTCGGTTATCCTGTGGGTGTGTTTCTGAGAGGAGAAGGGTGCAACGTCGCAGGGGGACATATTTACTCATTTGTGAATATCTGTAAAACTGTCGCACTCAGGGTAGAGTTAATAGTAGAGGGAACTACATTGCGTGCCACACTAAAGTAGGTAAAAATTTATCGGGTCGGGACGCCCCGAGGGTAGAGAAGGGTGCAATGTTGCGAATATGGAATTTGGCCTCCATATCCGCTTGTAAATATTCCCCTATTTTCTCCAATACTCCCCAACTTTCCCCAATCCCCCATTCCCTAGTCCCATTGCATGTAAATAACAATCAGTAGAGCCGACCTTCCCCTTATTCCCCCATTAAATGTCGTGCCCAGGTCCACCGCACCACACGTAGACAACTTTCGGACATCTTGCTAGTTATTCTTAGTCTATGTCAGTTAAGGCCTCGTTTCCATTAATTATGACTCTTCGTTGCACCAGAATGTGATTATATGGCACCAGTAGTGAGTTTAGGACCTTTCCCATACCTCCTCCCATCTTCTTCCCCATCTACAACAACAGAGGGGCACGGCGCTGCGCGGGGGGGAGTGTGCGTCCTCCCACCGGCTCGGTTCGCCGCCATCGACAATGCGCTCCAGACGATGCGCTCCAGACCATGCGCTCCACGGGGTTACCACGAAGGGGCTCCTTGTCAGCTCCTCGTCAAGGGCGGAGCCTGGTAAACCCCCCGCACGCACCCAATGAGAAGCAACGTGCCGATTCCACGAGGCGGAGCTAACGAGCCGAGGGCGTGTCACTCCCCGCCGGATATACGCGGCCACGCGCCGGATGTGACGTCAGATGCGCCCCCAGCTGGAGAAAGAAGGACCTGCGAGCGCTGAAACAGATGCGCCTGAGTTTGGAGAGGCCTGAGAAAGACCCGCCTGAGAAAGAACGTCACCTCTGAGCGCTGCGACGAGACCTCCCCGCATCTCTGGACCGAACCGTGTTGATCCTGCCCCGAGCCCAGGTGCACCTGGAGCCATCGCTACCTTGCCTTTCCTAGCCATCAATCCCCGTGTGAGTCAGCTTTGTCCCGTTTATCTGTCGTCTGTTGGGAATAATATAAGATTGTGTCTAAGTGCTTGTCTTTCTATGTTGTACCTCTCGTCCCTGTAATCTGACCTTCCGCACGAATATAATCTCCTCCGGAGGTCTTGAGAACCGTATCCCTGGTGTCTGTCATTATAATTCAGCCGTGTGTCTTCTTTTTCCTTATTGAGCCAGCGTGGCGCGGCTTCGTCAACGTTCGAGTACAATCGGGTAATTTGTGCGGACACGACGGCCATTCCGCTCGGCCCACCTTAACATCAAAGTCGTGTCTGTAACAATATATATATATATTCAGAAGTTAAAAACTTGGTTTTTCGGCTCTCCGTCGGCTGGTGTGCATCTGATTCTCAACACTGCTCACTCTGCTAACCTGCCCTTGAAAAGCATGGTGATTTGGCCGAACATCCCTCAACATGAGTTGGAAGAGCCCTTTCTCCAGCAGTGGACTGTAAATGGGCTGTTTTTTAAATGAAATATGAAGCATATGGAAATGTTATGCGATTTATAAATACATTGAAGATGAATTAGTTGCTTTAATGATGCCGTAACCGACGTTGTGTTTTTAACTCAACTGGACTATGTCCAGCTGAGTTTTTGTCGACACCCAGTGTCCGTCGTCCGTCGTCTGTCTGTCTTTCTGTCTGTCTGTCTGTCTGTCTGTCTGGCGACTGTAAACAATTTGACGTCTACGCTCTAAAAGTCACAAATATTGATTAAATTTGATGAAACTTGTTATGCAGCATCTTTAAGACAAAAACTAGTTTGGGATTGCATTTGGGCGTTGCATGCGCAAAAATGGGCGTGGCAGGGCGGCCATATTGAAAAATCAATTTTTGTCAATCTGGTACTTCCTAATGTAGCTCGAAGGCTGAAACTTGGTGTGTAGACAGTATGTAACAAACCTCAACACATATATTACTGGTATATATACTGGTGACGTCATAGGTCACGTGACATGGCGGCCATATTGGATTTAATGAAAACATTTAAAATGCATCTCTCTGCCTTCATTTTACGATCGATTGAGTTGAAACTTTGACCAAGTATAGTATGGCACTTGATTGGATGCATATCATAACGATGACATCATAGGTCATGTGACCAGGCAGCCATATTGGTGGCCATATTGGCCATATTCTAACCATATTGATATAGACCAGTTGAGTTCAGGTTCCCTGGAACCTCTAATTTTAATGGAAGCTACAGGGTGGCCCATAAAATGAAGATGCTTTTCTTTTCCTTTGCAGTTGTAAATGCATCATTTATTCAGCCACCCAGCTGTGTATATTCAGTTTATTAGTTGTCCATTTCTTTTATTTGTGTACATAGCACATGGCCATAGTACAATATTCCTCTTTTATTAACCCACTGTATTCCCCTAAATAGTTTATTCATTCTAACTATCTCTGGGTAAGATGACTGTCATCTGACAGTAACTTACAAATTCATAATATGATAACTATCCTTCATGAGACTTGAAATGATATATCATGTAAGTGGTCAGCTATGTAATCTAATGTATTGCCACATGATCAGAGGGTTCAGTCTGCTCACATGGCATGCCAAAGTCGAAGCCATGTTCTAAGGTGGAAACCACGTACCTTTTATCTGGAAAGAAGTCAGCCAAGATAGCCGAGTGTTGGAGAGGGCCAATTAAGCTATTGAGCAGAAAAGATGTTCCACAATACTGACAATATCAAAAATGTACTTTAGTGATTTGGCAAAATAAAAATAGTTAACCCTAAAATTCCCCAAGCAAGCTTGATGTGGAACACTCACAAAATATTCTCCTCCAATATTAGAGGTTAGAGATTATTGCAATTACAGGCAATGTTTACAATCCAGTGGCATAGATGGAGTTGTCATTGTCTAGAGGTCTCACCGCTTATTCAGAGCAGTTGAAACAATGTGGACTGAATGAAGAACAACGACAACTAGAGAGCTCATATCATACGATACCCCATTTGGTGTTACATCAATTTAAATACAATAATGATTTTAATGATTTTTAATAAAATCTGAAAGTTTAGTGCTGTTAAAGCAGTCCAGAAGCAATCCCGAAAACCACCCTTATACCCCTCCCATTGAACCTTTATTAAAATTGAAGCACATACTGCAAAACTAGAGGTTCCTTGAAGTATTATGATTTGTTTACTACTGTTCAAGTTTATTATTATATTTAAATGAAATAAGGATTAGAAAAGTCATATAAATAAATTCTGGACTTTTCCGCAGTATCTATTACAACACCCTTTCTAACACATTACGTTAGTTATTCATGTCTGTGGTTTGTGTCCATCACAGTAAGTTTCCTGTTTGGAATGATTCTCAATTTTGTTTGACTGCCAGAAAGGCAGACAGAGTAAAAGTATCTCACTCCTCTGCGCATGTGCGACCGGGATCAATTCAGAGACGATGCACAGATTGAGGAGGGTATTTTCTCAGAGAGAGGAAAATGAGGATTAATGTTCGTGGAGAGTTGAAAGAAGTTTGTTGTGCATGGGCCAAGCACACAATGGCAATGTTCATTGTAACCTGCTCTATTGGAGCCGAACAAAGCTGCCAGCTTGCGACGAAGTCAGCTGGAAGGAGTCTCTGATCATCTGCCATGCTCGAAAAATGAACAGAATACCATACTAAATTTGTGTGCATGACTGGTGGTTATTATCTGCCTCATTCAACTCCCCCATCGCAGCTTCTTCATGCTGAATCGAGTGTTTAAATACTTATTTCTCCAGTGGTTAAAATAGGAGAGGTTGAAGTCTGCATTTCAAAAAGATCAGGCATATGTTTGAGCATCACCACATTTGCTTGTTGCGAGGTTTTGGCAACCAAGTCTTTCATTCCACAACAAGACCATACACCAGCATGACGACCACATCCTCTTGCAGCACTCCTGACTCATGCCTCTCTTCTTTGTCTGTCACTTCATTCCTCCCTGCAAAATGAACCTACCTTCATGACCTCCACTCCACGGCAAGCAATAAGTGTAACTAACTGGCCGTGCACAGGTTGTTTCCTGGCAATTATCCAATCAGACAGTTTTGTCCTCAGCCTCACCTCGCTTGGGCAGATGTTATTTGGCCACTTGCTGCCATATACACTTTTTCTTAACTTGATATACATCTAAATTAATTCACAGTAACAATTCTTCTAAATTTAAAATTGTGATGAGAAGTGATATTCATCCACGTCACAAAATATTAATGCACCAATAAATAAAAAATCCGAAATATTCAACATTTTCAAAAATGTTTTTAATGCACATTTTCATAACAGTGTATTCAATTCACATTTTCATAACTGTACTAAAAGTAACATGAACAGATGTGCTGCAAACAGCAAAATTAAAAGTGAGGCTAGCAGCCGTTTACACTCCAGCTATGAGGTCAGGTCACATCTCGTGATGTCTCGGAACATTCTCCTTGAATCCCTTGCACATCATATGCGCAGCAAGGTTTGCTTGGAAGTTTGAATGGCTTTCACACTGGCCTTTGCCAAGAAGTTGCTCTCATGTTGAAATACATTACTGTGACGTTTTTACAAACTCTCACATGTCATTTTGTTTATTTATTTTTTAAAGTTATAATCCAAGCTTTATAGTGTTTGTTATTTTTCCTTTAGAGAATTGGAACTTTAGCTTGGCATTTGAGTAATCTAAGCAATGTTATTTTTAAAATTTATAATAAGAAAGGTACTTTGAGTATATTGTTCACTATAAATTTTGCAGGTGCATTGTGATCTCATAACCAACTACAATTGCACTCAGTAGAGCACATACCTCCGCAAGGCTGAACAGTTAACGTTTTGTATTCCACTGATAGGCTGGATCTGGATTCAGACCTAAACCAAAATCTAATCAGCTTGTTCTTGTCACCTAACCAACTAATCCGCCAAGTTTTGTCATAAGTCATCCACCACTTTTTGAAATATAGTGCTATATATTGTTTTAGCTGTTTCACTCAATGGTGAAGAATCACTTAAAAATATATCTCGGATCTGGATCTTCACCAAAATTGTAGCAATGCTTCCTTGTCATATACCCAACCTCTCACCAAGTTTCGTCCGATTCTGTCCATAACTTTTTGAGATATCGTGCTTGATATCGTTTTTTGCTGTATCTCTCAATGGTGAAGAATCATTATAAAAATTCTTAGATCCAGATCCAGATTCGGATCTTCACCAAAATCTAATCAATTCCTCCTTGTCACATACCCAAACTCTCCAATAAATTCTGTCCGAATCCGTTCACGTTTTTTTGAGATACCATGCTTTATATCGGTTTTAGCCATATCTCTAAAATGGTGAAGAATCACTTAAAAATTCTGTCATCCGGATCCTGATTCGAATCTTCATAAAAATGTAATAAATTATTCCTTATCACATATCCAACCTCTCCACCAAATTTCGTGCAAATCCGTCCGCAACTTTTTGAGATATCCTGTTCACAAACAGACAGACAAACAAGAATGCGTCAGGTGGTAGCCTGACAGGTATGCCAACAATTCAGAGAACCTTGACCTTTGAATATGGTCATTTTGACGAAATCTTCCCACCAGTGGCTCACGAATGATAGACAAGAATAGTCAAACATTGGGCAGGGCTTAGGGTGGGATCGTCCATGCCTCTGTGGGGTATTATGACAGGCAGACGTCACTGTCACCTTGAACTTTGACATATATAGTCAAATACCATTGATAGCCTCACTTTTTTCCTTTGGAATCCTCTGGTGAAATTTGATGAAGATAGCTGAAAGCGTTCGCAAGTTATCTCACTCACAGACAAACAAATGAGACAGACCGATGACATATAATTTACAATTTTTTAAAACTAGGGTCATTCTGATAAATTGTGAAACATAAATTTTCAATTTTTTAAACTAAGGTCATTCTGATAAATGGTGAAACATACTGTTATGTCGGGGGGTAGAGGAATATCTAGAGCCAGGTAGATCTGCATAGGTAGGTGCACGGCTGTCGTGATAGGGAATCTACCTGTAATAAGTTCTATGTTTAGCCATATGTTGGAATAAGTTGTATCTGTGTCTCCGCCATGAGGGGGCGGGGCATGCTAGTTAGTACAGGGATTATGGGTAAAATTCCCTTGTGTGTCATTCCCTCTGTGAGCAACCCAGTGTCCCTTATGGCAACGCACTCCCATAGACACTTAAATAGTCCCTTGGTGCACCACGTTAATTAAATCTCCTCCCTTACAATAAAACAAACCGGAAAGACAAGCAGGAAACGGCCGCGTACAACGCCGGCACGGGCATCAAACATCGTGCTAACACGCAAGAGCCACGCTCAGGGAACATGTGATTGGTTGGAGTAAGAAGCTGTCCACTGATTGGTGAAAGGAAGGTGGAAGGAAGCGGCGCACTGATTGGCCACCGACCGTTGACACCTCGGCCAATCAGTGCGGAAGGCGCGAACACTCGGCCAATCAGTGCGGAAGGTGCGGAAACACTACTTAAAAGCAGGTCGCTGGTTGGAGGACAAGTGCCTGTGACGTTGGAAGGTGCGAAAAGACCACCACGAAGTGAGGAACTGATTGGGAGAGAAAAGGCTGACGTCACACCGCGGGTGACAAAACGACTCGCTCGCGGGCATTTGGCTCTCTTCCCTCTGGGTTCTCTGCGTGCTATTGGTGCTTTCTTCCCTGAGTTCTTCTTGGTGCTCTTGGTGCTTGGAGCGAGGCTTGGTGCTACGATCCAACGGGACCTCGCGTGCGCCCGACGAGCGGGGCAAGCGGGTGGATCGGGGCCTAGCAGAGCGCGAGCAAGGCGGACGGAGGCCTGCTTCACACGAGTGCCGGAGCCTGGGCGATTCCTGACAGACACATCCAGCCAGACTGAGATAAGCTCGCATCCACAAACGCACACACAACGGTTTCTTTGATTTAATTCATTCCCATTTGTTTGTATTTGAAGTGAAGTGTGGGAGCGCTCCATTAGAGGGGTTTAGTGATTACCGGCGCGTTATTTTCATGCCCCGTTATTTATTGTAAATAAATCCTTGTATTATTTTCTTTTCTATTCAAAATCCTGTGTTTGTAGGAGTTCATTCCCTGCAGGATCGGAGCTGCCGGTGAGATCACGTCAGGTAAGAGCTTTCACCACTTCTGCTTCTTCCTCCCGTGCTGCCTAGTCAAATCCGCAATTGATCGTCGCTTCGGAGTTAAAGCCCGTTTGGCCATCCGCGAGACCACGGTATTAACTGAGGGATTCGCGCGACAATACATTTTCAATTTTTTTAACTAGGGCCATTCTGATCAATTGTGAAACATAAATTTTGAAAACAATGGTCATTCTGATAGATGATGAAACATAAATGTCCTATTTTTAAAACTAGGGTCATTCTGATAATGGTGCTACATAATTTTTCATTTTTTAAAACTAGGGTCATTCTGATAAATGGTAAAACATAAATTTTCTATTTTTTAAACTAGGGTCATTCTGATAGATGATGAAACATGAATTTCCTATTTTTTAAACTAGGGTTATTCTGATAAATGGTGAAACATAAATTTAAATTTTTTTAAACTAGGATCATTCTGATAGATGATGAAACATAAATTTCCTATTTTTACACTCGGGTTATTCTGATAAATGGTGAAACATACATTTTTAATTTTTAAACTAGGGTCATTCTGATAAATGGTGAAACATATATTTTCAATTTTGTCACAACAAACAGACAGACAGCGATGAAAATATGACCTCTATCCACTTTCGGTGGCGGAGGTAACAAGCTGGCTGTTCCACTAGTTTTCATTGTTTTGTGAATGGTTCATCATTGATCAATTACAAAAGACTCACCATAATAGGAGATGAATTGTTTCACCAATTATCAAAATTATTCTTGTGTAGTGTGGAATTAAACAATTAAAATTTCACTTCTATCTGTGCACAAACGGGTTGAAATTGTGATTCAGTAAATTAAAGCGAAATGTATCGACCTTTTCAAAGTTAAATATTGTTTGGTTCAAATGGTATCTCTCCAATGACCCCAAGGCCCTAACTGTGTCGGATTGTATTTTGAAAGCAGAAATGGGGGAAACGGTAGTTTGTTTGGACTAGGGCATGCCCGTACTATATATAAGCTAGGACGTGCCCGTACGTGGGTGCCCGTTCCTTGCCAAAAAAAAAAAAAAAAAAAAATTTGTGTAGGGGTGTGTGTGTGTAAACATCCTAGGGCGTGCCCGTACGTGGGTGCAAAAAAACATACGTGCAAACAACAACAACAAAAAAAAACTTTGAAACCACGTGGCAGTAACGACCACAGAACCCCCCCCCCCCCTCTATTTACATGAATGGTTTGGTCCATTCGCAACGACCACAGAACCCCCCCCTCTATTTACATGCAATGGTTTGGTCCATTCGCAACGCCAAAGCGAACGGCGAACGGCTAAATCGCCATAGCTCGGTAAGTACTTGTCCGATTAATTTCAAACCTTGAAAAGGCACATCCTCGGGTCCCCAGCAATATACCTGGCAAGTTGCAAGTATATCGGACCCGTGGTTGTCGAGAAACAGCGGTCACAGACAAACAAACAAACGTACAAACGTACAAACGTACAAACAAACACACAGAGATTACTGGAATTATAGATAGATTATCTCTAGATAATGCATTTCATACTCTTGGTGCACCCTCTCAATGCGCAGAATTACTTCAAAAATAATTCTCTAATCCGTATCCAGGTCTTCACTAAAATCTAATCATTTCGTCTTTGTCACACACCCAAACCCTCCACCAAATTGCGACTAAATGCGTCCCCAACGTTTTGATATATCCTGTTCACAAACAGACAGGCAGACAGGGGTGAAAACATAACATCCATCCACCTTGGGTGATGTAGGCAAATGAATGACAATCATCTTTAATTTCAACAACCAATATTCTTAGGCATTCTTTAATATCAAACTATCAATTCGGTACCGTTTTGTGTTGTTGGATATGATCCTTCAATTGTTGAACCCAGCACGAGTTATCTAAATGGGGAATTAAACCTTGAACGAGGTTAAACCATTGATATTGAGTGTACTTCAGAAAAGCTACTCGTTATGGACTACGTATTTCCCCCATTTTTCAGCTACTTTAGATTCAAGAAACATCCTCCTCACGATGGATGGAACAAAAGCTTATGGGCTCTTGGTTTCAATTCCAAGGCTCCAAATTGGCAGCGGTGAAGCTATTCCTCTTCGAGCATTGAGGATTCAAGGCAAGGTGGGCATACTGGTGCTGCACCTGTGCCTCGCACAGTGGGCAGAAAATAACAAACCAAATTAAAACTTTCTGGGTGATTGCAAGTCTCTTAGGCACTTCAATATGAGCACTTGCTTCTTGATGATGTTATCATCAAATTAAAATCCCATATACTGAGTTGACCAGACTCAGGGGCATAACGGTTAGAGCATCTGCTCTGAACCTGGTAGGTCGATGGTTCAAATCCCATCCGAGTCATAAAATAAGACTTTTTACAGAGAATACGTGCTGCTTCCTTGCTTGTTGTTCAGCATTTAAAATAAGAGAGCATGAACAAACATCACCCAGTGTAGCCCTTAGACAAGTACTTGCTTCGGCAGGACCAACACACTCAGTAAAGAATATCGTACATCAAATCAAATATTTTATTGATTTGTCTAACTGTCTACTTAAGTTTGCTTGTCCTACTTATATGAACAAGCTCCTTCATCAGCCTCTGACTAAAGAGTGAAAAAAGAATCACATCATCATAACTTGCTGTGCAAAGCACAATCCCACCTACACTGCCCTCATTCAAATTGCCGATCATCGTGAACCATGCCTCATGCGGAACATTGGTGCTGCTGAAGCATTTATTATGCAATAATCATGGTCGGGTCACTATACTCCAGCTCTGGAAGTCATGGCAGGAATTTGGAATTTGTTCGTGGTGCTGGGAAAAGCTCGCCGACTCTTCCCAAAAGCTCGAAAGACACCATGGGGTCGTTAACGCCAATACCGGCAGACAGGACGCCCAGTTTAACATCCATCCGAGGGACACATTTAATATCCACACTACCTGTGAAACACCAGGATGGAAGTTTATAGCTGGGTCGGGATACAAACCCAGGCTAGACAGCTATGTGTGTGCATGTTATAAAATTAACTCTTAGATGCAGGCGTCAAAAATGCTACATAAACGTCGGAGCCCCAACGGATGTATTCATGTAATGTTTTTTATATTTTGTCTTCTTTATAGATTTTTTTCTTGCATATCCTTTTTCAATCCAAGTCGATGCTCATGGATGTGTATTTGCTCAGAAAATGTGAATCAATCCTATTAGTTGGAAGAATCCCATACAAGTAATGAATCTTTTTTTTGTGCAAAAAACATTTTTTTCTTGGTTTTTCAACTTTTTTTTCTCTAAAAAGTTGAGGCTCATGGAGGAGTATTTTCTCAAAAAATATGATTCACAATCCTTTAATTTAGAATGTATATGTCCACAACTGTCAAAAATCCTACACCTATGCAGCCATTGGGCCTTGGAGGCCCCACAAATGTATTCGTTTAAAGTTTTTAAATTTTAATATTTTTGTCACTGAATTATTTGTAACCAAGTTATAGGAGCATATAATGAGGCTCATATCAAGAAAATAATGATATAACATAGTAGAACAACAACATTTATGCGGGACCTTGAAGGCCCCACGCCTGCATTCGTGTCGGATTTTCCGGTTATAAGTGAAGAATGAAGATTTCCCCACGAGCCTGAATGAAAGTTTTTATTTATTTATGTCACTGAATTTTGTGTAACAACATAAAAGTCGGTGAAAATGAGGCTCATTCCAAAAAAAAAAATTGTACAACAGTTTTTGCAACAAAAAAAACCTTGTGGGCCTCCGAGGCCCAATCATTGCATCCAAGGGTTAAAAAAACGAGTTCCTTTTTGAGGAACGTCAACGCACGAAGAGGCAATCATAGGTTATTAAAATACATACTGCACAATGGCTGCCAACCTATGGTTGTTTGTCCGTGCTCAATCCTTTTTTAAATGCTGAGCCTCAAGCAAGGAAGCAGCAGGTACCAACTTTTTATAAAGGTCTGGTACGACTCGGCCGGGATTTGAATCACCGAATTCCGCTCAAACTGAGCTTTAAGCTTTTGAATTACACTCAAAGCATTACGCGACGAAGTCTGGTCAAATGCTTTTAATGATAAATGATACAAACGTTTTTCGTGATAAATGCTGTCCACTTAAGTGAAGTAGTTAACATTGCCTTTCACTTTCATTTCTGTGACCTCAGCATGTTAAAGTTTATAGCCACATTATTTTTGCTGCATTACATTATATATATTTTAGTTCTTTGGAAGGTTCTTTCATAAGGCTGTCCCTTCTGCTTTCACTTGCTTGCAGACATTGGCGATCACATACATTATATTATCACAACTGTCTGTACCCGGACCGAGTTACAACTTCTAGCTTCGAATCAGGCGTCCGGTCCAACTATCTTGGCTCATTATTCGCACCATAATTATTAATCCAAAATGAGCGCTCAAAATGTCCAACCAAAGATACACACATAATGGTCAAAGACACATGATGACAGTTTTATTAATTTAATTTTAAACATAAAATAAATGTAATTCAGAAGAAACAAATCGCACCGTGCCCTAAGGAAGCGGTTCAGTTTGGCATTTTATAATATGAATTTGGCAAAGCGTAGAAATAAACGAAACCCTTTAAAATTACCCTTTAAAATCCTTTAGAATTACCCTTTAAAATCCTTTAGAATTACGCTTTAAAATCCTTTAGAATTACCATTTAGAACCCTTTAGAATTACCCTTTGCAATCTAATTAATAGACACTAGCAGGACTCATGGAAATTCAATGTAATGTAAAATATGACCATGTCCTCAACTATCCCCGACTCCCAAACAAACCCCAAGTCCTCAACCTCTGCCTCCTGACCCCAAGTCCTTCTTTACACCCCTAAGACCCTTCTAGACCCTTTCCACCCCTTAGACCCCTCTAGACCCTTCACACGCCCTTAGATCTATTTGACCCTTTACACTCCTTTAGACCCCTTTGACCCTTTACACCCCTCAGTCCCCCATACAACAACAACATGCATTTTAAAGGCAATTTTCCCTGCTAGAGCGGGGGTTAGCCTTGCGGTCCCCATGACAATCTTCTCCATTTTGCCCTATTTTCTGCATCTCTCCTTGTTAACCCCCTTGCCTGCATTTCTTCTTCCACCATCTTTAGCCAAGTCTTTCTCGGTCTTCCCCGTCTTCTACTTCCTTCTACATTCATTTC
The DNA here is from genome assembly GCF_964187855.1 of Myxine glutinosa. Lineage (NCBI taxonomy): Eukaryota > Metazoa > Chordata > Myxini > Myxiniformes > Myxinidae > Myxine > Myxine glutinosa. The sequence continues at coordinate 44,908,441 of NC_136262.1, read as the reverse complement.
CATCACTCTTCTCAACCAGTCACTTTCATCCTTCCTCAACACATGACCAAACCATCTCAACCTGTTCCTCTTCACAGCATCAATCACAGGCTCTATTCCCATCATCTTTCGCAATTCATCATTTGTCTTCCTCTCTCTCAACGATACTCCGCACATCCGTCGAACCATTCGCATTTCCACCCTTTCCAACCTTCGTTGCTGCTCTACGTTCATTACCCATGTCTCGCTCCCATAAATCATAACACTTCTCACACATGCAGCATACACCTTTCCCTTCAGCTTCAACGACACTCCCCTCATCATCAGCACGCCACTCAATTCCCGAAACTTCTTCCATGCACATCTCACTCGAGCAACCGTTGCCAAGTCTGATCCACCTTCTCCATTCAGCATGTCTCCGAGGTAGCAAAATGTTTTCACACCTTCCAGCTTCACGCCGTCTCCAAGATCCAACTCAACATTTCCTCCATCTGCAGCTCCCTCTGTGCACACCTTACATTTGAATGTAGCTGCCACACTGGTTAATGACCCTCTCAGACCACTACATTTTTGATGAACCCACTCAGCGCACATTCTACACTGAATGGAGTTCACTCCGACACCCTTCCTACACACAGCACAGGGCCACTTCCCAGTTCTTTCCACCTCACCACATGCTTTACCACTTGCAATCACCTTCGTCTTTCCGATATTCACCTTCAGACCTTTTGTCTCCATACATTCCTTCCATGTGTTCAGCTTTTCCTTCAGTCCATCCATACTTTCCGCAATCAACACCAGATCATCTGCATACAACAACTCCCACGGTAAACCCTCCTTTACGTTCTGAGCCAGCACCTCCATCACAGCTACAAATAGTAGTGGACTTAGTACCGACCCCTGATGCACTCCCACCTTCACCTAAAACTCACCACTGTTCCCGTCCTTCGTCCTTACAGCTGTGCGCGCTCTTTTGTACATTGCCATCACTACTCTGATCAACCATTCCTCCACTCCTAACTTCCTCAATGCCCATGTCAATACTTTGCGTGGAACCCGATCGAATGCTTTCTCCAGATCAACAAACCCAAGAAACAACTTCTTCCTCTTCTCCATGTACTTCTCCTGCAACTGCCTCACAATGAAAAGCGCGTCTGTCGTTCCTCTTCCTGGCATGAATCCAAACTGCATTTCGTCGATCTTCACTTTCTTCCTTATCCTCCTCTCCAACACCCTTTCCAATACCTTCATTCCATGCTCCAATAACTTTATCGCTCGGTACGAGCCACACTCCAGAGGGTCACCTTTCCCCTTGTATAGAGGGACGAGGGTACTCAGTTCCCAATCCACTGGAATGCGGCCTTCTTTCACCACCAGATTACAGATCTCTGTCATTCTCTTCACACCCCAACTTCCTGCTGCCTTCAACATATCTCCCACAACTCCCGTCGGCCCTCCCGCTTTTCTACCCTTCATTGCTTTTATCGCTTCCTCAACTTCCTTCTCAGTTATGTTCTCTGCCGGTCCTAAAACTGGGTTACTCTCTATGTTGCCATCCCATTCATTCTCTGTATTCAACAGCATTTCCATATATCTTTTCCATCTTCCTTTAATTCCATCTGGGTCGACAACGTTTTGTCCCACTTCATCCTTCAAGCAACTCACCCCCATCACATCACACCTCTCTTTCGCTATCTGCTTTGCAATCCTGAATACTGCTTTCTGACCCTCTTCCGAATCCAAGCGTTCTCCGAACATTTTCCTACATGCCTCCTGCGCCTTTGCTACCTCTTTCTTTGCAGCCTTCCTGGCTGCCTTATAACTTTCATGCTCTGCTGTTTCTGCTCCCGTACCCTTCGCCTTCTGCCACTCCTTCAACTTCTTCCTCTTCTCGTCAATCCTCTTTCCAACTTCATCATCCCACCACCATGTTTTATGAGTGCCTTGGTGGTCCTTTTATCCATCCACATACCTCACCAACGGCTCCCAACAGACTAGCTTTCATTGACATCCAACCACTTTCAAGCTCAACCACATCATCCTCGACCCTACTCAGCCTCTCTTTTAATGCCTCCCTTACTGTCACCTCTTTCAACCTCCACACCTTCATTCTCGGTTGGTACTTCACGCGCCGAGCTCTCCTCGCACCTTTCACCCTTACGTCGCAGACAACCAAGTGGTGCTGTAAAACAGCCTCCTCCCCCGGGATCACCTTTGTGTCCCGGAGGTGCCCCCTATTTCGCCTACGCACCATCAGGTAGTCAACGGTTGTCGTCGACCCACCTGACGTGTATGTAACAAGCTTATTATCCTCTTTCTGGAACTGAGTATTACAAATCAACAAATCAGCTCCATCAGCAAACTCCAAAATCCTTTCACCTTCTCCATTTCTCACACCATATCCGTAACCCCCATGAACTCCGTCAAAACCATCCATACTCCTTCCCACATGTCCATTTAGGTCTCCTCCTACCACAACAACTTCCTCATCTTTCACGTTTTCCATCAGTTTCTCTATCGCACACCAGAACTTGTCCTTCTCTTCATCGCTTCGACCAACCTGCGGAGCATATCCTGAGATGACGTTCACCAAGAGCTTTCCATTCATCATTTTCACCATCATCAACTTATCACTCACTCTAGTCACACTCACCACACTGCCTACAAACTCCTCAGAAAACAGCACACCAACACCATTCACGCCCTCCAGGCACCCTTGCCACACAAACTTGTATTTCTGTCCCCGCCTACCCTTCACCATTCTCACACCACTTCCCTTCCATCTCGTCTCTTGCACACAACATATGTCCACTCTTCTTCTGACCAATACTTCCACCACTTCTCCTGATCTCCCTGTCATTGTCCCTACAATTCCATGTCCCAAACCTCAGAAACCGATCTCCACTTCGGGCTGTACCCTGCCCACATGTAGTTGTAATTGTCATGGTTCTCTTTTTGAGGCAATGTTTTTTATGGCCGGATGCCCTTCCTGACGCCAACCCTCTTAGTCGTCTCTTACGACACGCAGGGATATGGTGTACCTATTCTTATCCAGGGTACACACTTATCTTCACTTATCTTATCCAGGGTACACACTTCCACTTATCCAGGGTATACACGTATAAGTACTCTTATCCAGGGTACTCCCTCAGTCCCCCATAAACCCCTGATATGTTTTGCACCCCTTAGACCCTTACACCCTTTAGACCCTTTCATACCCATTTTAACCCTTTTGAGACATATACACCTTTTGACACTTTTCAGACCAATTGGCTTTTTAAAACACTTTGGCCAATTTAAGACCATTTGGACACTTTTGACCCCCTTTTGGCCCTTTTAAGATCCTTGATGTTTTTGGGTTTTTTTTGTATACAGAATCGAGGCTCGTGTAAGAGCGAACACATTAAACATGAAAACATGCACAGACACATAAAACATGCAATGAACGGAGCGGGAGACAAGAGGGGGAGAGAGGGAAGCACACAAGCACAACAACAGGAGAGGACAGGGACGTTGGTAGATCTGTGGAAGGGGGAGGGCTGGGGGAGGAGGGGGGGGGGGGGAGGGATATAAGGTATAAAGCAAATGAACACTTTTAGGAATTTCAGGAAAGAAGTTGGGGATTGAAAGAGGCGGATTTGGGGTGTTTTAACGGAGGTAGAAAAGATCAAGGTTTTGGATGGGGGATGATAGGTGCTGTTTTATAGTGGATGAGATATGGTGATGAGACAAGAGATGGTGGTGCTGTTTTAAAGACCTGGAGGGAGGAAAGGGATTGAAGAGAGTGTGGGAGTTTATTCCAGAGGTGGGAGAAAAGAGGAATGAAGGAGTGAAGGTGAGCAGAGAGGCTTGATTTTGGCAGTTTAACCATAAGAGGGTTGCAGGCAGATCTTGTGCGACGTGTAGGAATATTTGGGGGACAGAGCCCAGAGAGAGCTGGGGGGGCAGGGCCAGAGAGGAGTCGGTAGAAGACAGAAAGACCACCAACCTGCCTGCAGTGAGTGAGTGAAAGGCCCTCGGAGTTAGCTTCATCGCGGGAGATTCCAATGATTCTGAACGCTTTGGTTTCAAACGCGTGAAGCCGAGCTAGGTGTGAGGCAGGAGAACCAGCCCAGAGGGGAGAACAATATTCCATTGAGCTGCGGATGAAAGCCTTGTATGTGCTGATGAGCTCAGGTGTGCCAAGGAAGGACTTCGCACGACGGAGGATGCCCAGTCGGCGACTGGCTTTGGAGGCCAGCTTGGAAATGTGGTTTTCAAACCACATTGGAGGTTCATAGAGCATGTAAAGTTGGCTCGTTCACAAACGAGATGGCCATGCCTGCAGACGTTTGACTGGAGCCATTTGGTGCAGAAATTTGTAATTTGGCTGGAGTGGCAGAAATTATCGGCGACTTACTCTGGAAGAGACACCATGTCATCTTTAACGTCTACCAGGCAAAGCTCGCAGGTAGCTCCCCATGTCAATTGATAGTATGTCGTGAATGAAACTGGACAAGACAGATCAAACAAAGGTGGGCTCGATACCTATATGCACCATTCTGATGAGGGAGTACATAATGAGAAAGTATGCATGTGATTTTGCAATTACCTAGCCAGAGGTAGGGACCCTTTCCGAGTCCGAGGGCCATGAAATATTACAGCTAATGTTAACTTGTGTGGCCGGATATATGCTTTGTGATTTGTTAGCAATTTAAAAAGCACATAGGCAGATAAGTATATAATTAATGATTTTGACTGAAAAGCACTGCAATCTGAGTCAACTTTTCACTTCTTCACACTCATCATTCTATCAACCACAGCCAATAATTCCACTATATTAAAAGAGGTTTTCTATTTTTGAGCAGAAAATATGATCGTAAACTCGGTATTTTATTTTTGGATGGTGGGGATGAATGGGGTGGCAGGAGGAGGGGGTTGGCGATGAGGATTATTACTGGAGTAAAAATTTGATCGTGGCTGGAATTCAAAGTCTTTCTTTATGGTGTCAGTGCTCCAGAAGCAGTTCAATGAAAAGGAAAAGGAATATACTGGCTGGTTTTCCATTGCCTTCCCAATGGTAGCAATCAGGGAATGAATTAGGAATTTGATAAGGGTGCCAGGACCCAGTGGCCAACGACAAAACACACGGTGGGATCTTTAATTTCCAACAAGAGCAAATGCTGGCAGAGGGAACTCTGGCTTAATGTACTCTGGCTCTGGCTTAATGTACCATCCAATGGATGGTACACTCAATGAGGAAACAGCCCACCTGAGAGGCATCATGGTGACAATTTACAGTTGGTGGGCCGATGGGAACGGAACCCAAGCTAGTTAGTTCAAGAGTGAGTATGCTGCACTCCTCTACTATCCTGCCAGCCCCCCAAAATGACTACATGAATGAAATGCTTCCTATATAGATCTACAGAAGTAAAAGTTAGAAATAAGTAGTAATCAAGAAAACAACTATGCTATTAGAAAAATATCATAAAAAGAAGAAAAATCATAAACTCCCCCTAGAAAATCGTTTTTTAATTGCAACCCCCTCTCCCTTCCCCCAGGTCCCCCACTCTCCAAATCAACTTCCCACTTTCCAATACGATCCACTCTACTCAACACGTGATGCACGTTTCATGAAGCTGGTCCTTCAATAAATGTTTTGGAGCTGGCGTTTTGGGCATTAGCTTCTCTAATTGGTCCGATGAAGGGTTAATTCCCAAAATGGCAGCTTCTTCGAGCTTCCCGCAGCAGCTAGTATATTTGAATCAAAGTTCCATTCACTGTTCCACATGTCCACCGATGAAGAACTACATTCTACTTCACAATTAAGATGTTAATTCATTATATTCTATTAATTTCACCATTATGGTTAGTCTTTCCTCTTGCCTCAGAATGGTGTCGGGCAGTACCAAATTGATGCTGACCCAAAAATCCACAATAATGCCAATATATTGCCACGTCTGAGGCTCACGAAGAGTGATACGCTTCAGCGCCGGGATCCTTTGTCCCAGTAAACAGCCAAACGGTTTCTATCTTCTACTGCACTGCGTTTAATTATTACTCTTTACTGTTGCTGAGGTCGACCAAAATGAGCTGAAATTGAAATCTACGTGCATAGGAGGAAGATGGCTCGAACACATTTCTGTACCTTTCAAAGGGTTTATTACCTCCACCACCAAAGGTGGATGGAGGTTATGTTTTCACACCTGTCTGTTTGTCTGTCCATTTGTCTGTCCGTTTGTCTGTGAACAAAATATCTCAAAAAGTTTATGACGGATTCGGACGAAATTTGGCAGAGATGTAGCGTATGTGACAAGGCCAAAATGATCAGATTTTGGTGAAGATCAGAATTCGGATCCGGCTACTCGAATTTTTAAAGTGATTCCTCACCATTGGGAGATAGGGCCAAAAACGGTACATAGCAGGATATCTCAAAAAGTTGTGGATGGATTTGGACAAAACTTGGTGGACTGGTTGGATTTTGACAAGGACGATTCGATTTAATTTTAGTGAAGATCTGAATATGGATTCGGATACAATAATTATTTAATTTTTTAAGTGATTCTTCACCATTGGGAGACAGGGCCAAAAACGATACAGAGCAGGATATATCAAAACGTTATGGATGGATTTGGACGAAACTTGTTGGACAGGTTGTGTGTATGACAAGGAACGATCGATTCAATCTTGGTGAAGATCCTGATACAGCTCGTATAATTTTTTAAGTGACTCTTCACCATTGAGTGATATGGCCAACCAGGCAGAGGTATGCTCTCTACTGATTGCCGTTCTAGTTTATAATGAAAATGGAGGAAAAGGTGGAAGGGATAAACAAGTTGGAACAGTCCAAGCGAATCAACATACACAAAAAGGGAGAAAGGGACACGTAAACTTATATACGAGGATGTGAGAAATATATAAAACCTAACCCACAGTAGGCACCACAGATCACACTGATATAAACATTAAAATTGCACGCAAGGACTTACCTTTGATTATGATGTGCAGGGTGGAAGTCAATGATACAAAATGTTAAGCGAATTTATTTGGTGTGCTTCAGGCGTAAATGTGACATGCACAAATCAACGGTGTATCAGTCAAAATAAAGACCAATTGCTGCACTGTAGTTACAAGAAGGAAGCCGGACATTAACAATACATCCATACACACACACACACACACACACACACACACACACACACACACACACACACATGAACACATAAACACACATACACATGCATACACATACACACATACAAACACACACACATACACATACACACATACATAAACACACATACACATGCATACACATATACACATACACACACATACATACACACACACACACACACACACACACACACACACACACACATACACATACACACATACATAAACACATACACATGCATACCCAAACACACATACACATATACATATGCATACACATACACACACATACATACACACATACACATGTTGAAGCCATTCGCACTGGAATGGGTCACGAATAGACTTCAGACTGGGACAGAGGAATTTATTCAGAGTATCGTGTACACGGAGAGATAAGCATCTTCGTAAATATATAATATATACGCAACCCTGGCAGATCTCTGAAGAGATGATTCTAAAGTTGTCACATTTATAATACTAGGGCGTGCCCGTACGTGGGTGCAAAAAAACATGCGTGCAAACAACAACAACAAAAAAAAACTTTGAAACCACGTGGCAGTAACGACCACAGAACCCCCCCCCCCCCTCTATTTACATGAAATGGTTTGGTCCATTCGCAAATCCAAAGCGAACGGCTTGCGAGTACGGTAGAACCCCCCCCCCCCTCTATTTACATGAAATGGTTTGGTCCATTCGCAAAGCCAAAGCGAACGGCTTGCGAGTACGGTGACCATACCTTGGGAACCACTTGTCCGATTAATTTCAAACCTTGAAAAGGCACATCCTCGGGTCCCCAGCAATATACCTGGCAAGTTTCAAGTATATCGGACCCGTGGTTGTCGAGAAACAGCGGTCACAGACAAACACACACACACACACACACACACACACACACACACAGACACACACACATACACACAGAGATTACTGGAATTATAGATAGATGCTGGCAAAATCCACTCACACTGATGAGAAAAGTTATAGAGAACTCATGGAGATTGTGAATATAACACTTCTGTTTGGAGCAATTTTATCTCACGTCCCGTCCCGCATAGCATATTATATAATTATATATATATATATATATATATATATATATATATATATATATATATATATATTTACATATATATATGCAGGGGGCTGCAAAAGTAGGTATACAGTAAGGATTATACCAGTATTACCAGTATTATAATAGTGGTGCTAGGATTCATTTAATACTAGAATTAATTTAATTCATTAAAATCATTATTACCATTTTAAATATTTTTATTTTCGTAATTTTTTCTATAATACATCTATTATTTGCAGGTGAAGTGGAAATTTAACGATGGCTGGTAATTCAATGGATTCAACGGACGTGTTACACATGGGTGTCCACACTCGACTAGTGGAGTGTGTGAATGCCGGGGGCAAACAGTTTGAACATTTGAGGGATTAATATTGTTACGGGTCGCGGACAAGATGTTACTTTGGGCCGAGCGGATGGTCAACCGCGACCGTTACAGGATCCCCGATTGGCCCGACTCCCCCAACGTTCACCAGATCGCACCACAGATATTCAATTTGGAAACCTCTAAAGTGACCGAAAGAGAAGGAAGAGAGAAGAAGACAGAGTACAGAGGAATAACAGGATTTATTATACACACAAGCAAAAAGAAGGAGCGATCAAAGTTATTTACAAGCAATGGATGGAAGAAGCAGTCACACAGTGAATCGTTAGCTTATACTAGTCAATTTACTTAACCCCAGGACAACGATTAGGACAGACGACGTTCACACTTACACGGGGGAAATTGCAGGCAGGAATGGCGGAGGTGGGTTGCTGGAGAGGGAGGCAGGGTCAGGTCCCTGCAACCGGCAGGGCTGGAGGTAGCATCTCCCAATTCTTCGCGTTTTTGGCGGGAAAACCCTCGGTCGCGTCGACACTGCTGATGCTGTGGACGTCACGCGCTGGCTCGGTCACACCTGCTCCTCTCCTTCTGGTGGAGCCGTCTCCCTCCTCTCAGCGCGTCTCTCCAAAGCTTGTTTCCTCTCCAAGTACCTCTCCTTTTTGGTTTGGAGCGTCTCTCATCTCACAGCTCACAGCTCAGCTCACAGCTCATCTCTCATCTCTCCTCTCATCTCTCATGTCATCTCATCTCATGAAGCAGTCCCTGCCAGTCGCTTTTATTACTCGGGGCGGAATCAAGCCGCCAGCTGCGAGGGCACGCCTACCGGGTCGCTCACCGCGGTGCTGGTTGGCTGTTAGGGCTGTCCGATTCCCCCTTTGATCATGACGATGTGCCACGCCCGTGAGTTGGCGGCTCCTACCCCCCTATTCTCCGAGATGAGCACATGGGCAATGGCGGCTTGCGGGATTGAACACCACTCGCACCGCTTTTGAAAGGAACTTTGGAGAGCGGAGATGATTGGGGAAATTGAAAGGGGCCTACGCTTATTTCGTTTGATACAATGCAGAGTCAATCTAGTGGGAAACACATATTTAGCCTACATAGAATAAGGAAATAAACTATTTAAAAAGATATATCGTGGCCTGTCTGTAGGTTCATGGAATTAACTAGGAGGACGGGCTGCGACCATTATTTACATCACGAGGGTGTTACACACAACAAAACCATACTTTTCACATTCGTTACACTTTCTCAAAATTGTTACACTTCTCAAAACCGTTACACTTCTCAAATTCGTTACAATATGTTTATTATTGATATGTTTATTATTGATATGTTATTATTGATATGCTTGTAAAATCAATAAAATACGTTTTGTGCGCACGTTTTGTTTTTCATTACTGTATACCTACTTTTGCAACCCCCTGTAATATATATATATATATATATATATATATATACACACAGACTTGGCATTTAATTTGGAATATTTTTTTTTCTTGACTTGTGTTTACTTTCTGAACTCAGTATATCAATCTGGTGAGTTTCTTTTACCCTTCGGTGATGTCTTTGTTGAAAGAACCATGTCACTGATTGTCTTTCGCAGCAAGAAGTCAATAACAGGATTATATCACAGGTGGCGTGACAAAATGTAAGGACAGGTACATTTGACGATTGGCTTCACAATCGGGTATATAAGGGTTGTTATATACCCGATTGTGAAGGACTGTGAAGATAAGCGTTCTGTATTAGTGGAAAACAACTGCTGCACGTCTACAAAAGTTATTGCCGCTTCCTCTGGAGATGGTCCGTCAACTTGACAATGCTGTTTGTCATGGAGTGGTGGCTTTACGAAATTCTGGCATGAAACAGCATGCTATTGCTCGGCAGTATGGCATCACTCAAGGTCAGGTGTCAAAGATCCCGAAACTAAATGCTCAGAGGGGTGTCCCTACTCCAATATCGAAGCCAGGACGTCCACGCAGAACCACAAGGAGAGATGATCGCCAGCTGCTCCGGTTAGTCTGCAATGGCCGTACCAAGTCAGCTAATCGGCTTAGGGCTGAGTGGCAGCAACTGACAAATGTGCCTGTATCCAGAAGGCTGGTCAACCAACGACTGGTTCAAGCAGGCTATCGTTCCAGGCGTCCCCTGAGAAAGCCACGCCTGACCAGACAACACAGCCAGCGCCGATTGCAGTGGGCCAGAGAGCACCGTCAATGGCACCCAGGACACTGGAATGACGTGACCTTCAGTGACGAGTCTAGATTTCTGGTCTATCGTCAAGATGGCCGCGTCCGAGTGCACAGACAAGTGCATGAAGCCCACAACGAAGATTGTATAGTGTCAAGAGTCCAAGCTGGAGGTGGTGGGGTGACCGTTTGGGCTGCTTTTCATGCAGGGGGCAAAACTGACCTGGTTGTTCTGAATGGAAACCTGAACCAGTTCAAGTACAGGGTCATTTTGGAAGAAACATTGCTTCCATTTGCTCGTGCAGCCTTTCGAGAAAACTTTGTCTTCCAAGATGACAATGCACGGCGTCATCGTGCTCGCATGATCCAACACTTTCTTGCTGACCATGGTGTAGAGCATATGGAGTGGCCTGCCATGCCGCTGGATATGAATCCGATAGAGAACTTGTGGGCAGAAATAACGCATCAAATCGACAACTTGGACCAGCAGCCGACCTCTGTGCGTGAATTGCAGCAGACTATTGTCACTGCATGGCAAGCGATTCCTGTCCAAACCTTGGCAAATCTCGTGAACAGCATGCCTCGACGTGTACGCGCTCTCCTGAATGCTAGTGGGGGTAACACGAAGTACTGAACTGTAATTTTACTGTCCGTAATCCGAGTCATAATTTAGCTTTTGTTTTTGTTGGAAAAAAAATTGGCTAATGTGCAAAATAAAGAGATACTTCTGGAAAACGTACAGATGTTTAACACAGTACTGTCCGTGAATTGAGTTCGATATCAGTTTACATCACTTTCAAGGATCAATTTATTTGCTTCGAAAGGTCAAATGTGGTTTTTGTTTCTTTTAAAGGTCACATTTACAAAATCTAGAATAATTTCAACAAAATTCCAATGAACTTTTGGTTCTAAGTCATCTTGAAAAGTAAGTTCACCCCCACAAAAAAAAATTCCATATTAAATGCCAAGTCTGTGTATATGTATATATATATATATATATATATATATATATATATATATATATATATATATATATATATATATATATATATTGTTACGGGACCGCGGCGAGGATGTTGTTTGCCGAGCGGATGGCCGCCGCGCCCGAACAGTTACCCCGACTAACCCGATTCCTGAACGTTGGCCGAATCGCGCCACAGATATTCAATGGGGAAAAGACTAAAACGAAGGATGTGAAGAAGAAGAACACCAAAGCAAAAAGGTTGGAAATGCTACTAAATTTATTCCTACTATTTACACAATCAAAGAAACCAAGGAGAAGGAAGGATAAGAAAATAAAATACAGAAGAGGAAAGGTGACACAGTGAAATTCTAGCTTATCTAAACAGGCTTAACTTATACCTTGGACAGAACAAACAAAGACGGACTCACACGAATGGGGAATGGAGGCAGGAACGATTGGCTGGACCGGGAGGAAGGTTCAGCTCGGACCACAAGCTGGAAGGCTTTGCAGGGCGCACAGCAAAGGCACAGTTAGTTTGGCGGATGTGTTGGTTTGGCGAATGTGTTAGTTTGGCGAATGTGTTGGTTATGGCGCATGTGTAGGTTTGGCGAATGTGTTGGTTTGGCGCATGTGCTAGTTTGCCGAATGTGTTGGTTTGGCGCATGTGTTCGTTTGGCGAATGTGTTGATTTGGCACATGTGTTAGTTTGGCGAATGTGTTGGTTTGGCACATGTCTTGGTTTGGCGAATGTGGTTTAATTTTCATCCCAGGACTTCGTTATTTATATTATTACTTGGTAAAAGTACAGCGACTGAATACTGAAGTTCGGGATCGAACCAAAGTCAAATTATATTTTTCCATATTCCTGGGGTTACATACAGAGTTTGTTTAAGGCGATTCAACTCTTTTCCAACTATGTAATTAAACAATACAGTACTTCAAAAATGTACATAATAATGTCGACCAGCTATGGAATACAATATTTATTAATAACGTTTGGTTTTAATCCGCTCCTACTTTGTAAAGCGAAGTGTTTTCGATACTTTCAAATTTATAAATGAACAAGAGTCAAGGCGGGTTCTCCACCCTCCACCCTCTCAAGTCAAATGAAATGAAGTCAATCAAGTAAAGGTAGAAGTTTCACTTCCCACCCTATGCTCCCTCCTCTCCCCTCTATGTGATCCTTTCCTCCTCTCCCCTGTGTGCAATGCTCTCCACTGTGCAGCGTGCGTAGTGAGGGGTTGGAGAGGAGCGAGAAATTGGAGAGAAGCGAGGGGTTGGAGAGGAGTGAGAAATTGGAGAGAAGCGAGGGGTTGGAGAGGAGCGAGGGGTTGGAGAGGAGTGAGGCGTTGGAGAGGAGCGAGGGGTTGGAGAGGAGCGAGGGGTTGGAGAGGAGCGAGGGGTTGGAGAGGAGCTAGGGGTTGGAGAGTGAGGAGCTAGGGGTTGGAGAGGAGCGAGAAATTGGAGAGGAGCGAGAAATTGGAGAGGAGCGAGAAATTGGAGAGGAGCGAGGGGTTGGAGAGTGAGGAGCGATGGGTTGGAGAGCGAGGAGTTGGAAAGTGAGGAGCTAGGGGTTGGAGAGTGAGGAGCTAGGGGTTGGAGAGTGAGGAGCTAGGGATTGGAGAGTGAGCAGCTAGGGATTGGAGAGCGAGGAGTTGGAGAGTGAGGGGCGGGGGGTTGGAGAGGAGTGTGAGGAGGCATTGGAGAGGAGTGTGAGGAGGTATTGGAGGGGAGTGTGAGGAGGAGTGGGATTGGAGAGGCGTGAGGGTGGAGAGAGTAGAGTGACAGGTGGAGAGGAGTGAGGGGTCACATATTATGTGAAATAAATAAATTGTGTTCATCACACCATTTCTGGATCTGATGAATTGCCAGTAACCATTTTGTAAAATTTAATGTGCAGCATCTAAATCAAGATGTCCAAATGTCACACACGTCCATGCCCGTGGAATTCCCACGGGTGACCCCACTAGTAACATTAATAATATGCGATTATCATTAATTTTGTTATTAAAAGCGTCTTTGGAAAAACGCCATGATAAATCTTCTTTGGAAATACGCCATGATAAAGCTAATTTAACATTTATATACACCTCAACGTGCAACCCCATTGACGGGAATCGTGGACAAACACGCTCGGGGGGGAGAAAACCCCCTTGGGGAAGGGGGCAAATGAATGCGCTACAACCTTCATTGTGTAACCCTTCGTCATCCTTTCAAGTTTGGTTGAGATTGGATAAGTAACGACGGAATGTATTGGCGTCAAAAAATCATCAGACAGACAGACAGACAGACACCAAATGGCGTATTTTAGTATGATGATGATGTACATGAACCCTGCATCATTTTTCAGCTGTATGGGGTTTTTTTTTTCAGAACAATTCAGTTTATTGACTCTGAAATAACAAAATGGAGCCAGTTTGAAGACTTAAGCCCACATTCTTTTCAGCCCTCGATCTGTGCATTGTTTGCCAAGCTTCTGGCAATGAAGACCTCGACCCGCAAGTGCGCATGGTGTTGGAAGACTTCTTCAGGCAGCCAAAAGCAGGAGAAAATTCAGAGACGCAAAGAATGTGGAAGCAACTGATGGACTCGAGAAGGTTTTAGATTCCACAGATTTGTCTCTAATTGTTTGGCATCGGAAATTCTATGCACAGTTTACAGACAGCAGCAAAATTAAAAGTCTGCAAGCATCAGTGAAGAAGCTTACAGAAACAACACCTGCTGGAAGAGATAGCTCGGCTGCAACTATGACCCGCATTACGCTGGTTTGACCCGTTTTGTTGCTGAAAATCCACAGATCCGTTTTAGTATAGTCAAAACACATATCAGATGGAAAGTTCGAACAATTTAAGAAAATGCGTGTTACACTTATATTCCATTCGCAAGGATTCACTCACAGACTGACATTACCTGTAGTGATCTATAGCCGATATGCAAGGTGCCACTCGAGTCTATTTGCTGTGTGGCATCATGAGCTTTACCCAACCAAAGGCCACATCACCACCCTCGAGGTGTCCGCATGCAGTCGCATCTATTCTACCATATTGACATCACCCAATTAAAATCAATTGGTATGTGCATTCCAATTCAATTTTGACTTATTACCGTGACATTTGTCAGTACTTTCAAGTACTGTATTTTGAATGGAAGGATTCAATTTGGATTGTTTTTTTGTTTTTTTCATATACAGAACATGCCATTTAGAACATGTTTTGTGACTGTCTTCTGAAATCACTAGTTTCATTTTTGTATATAATTTTTGCATTACAAATATTATTATGTATAAGCTTCATGTTGTTTCAATGGAAAATGAAAAATGTATAAAAACAACTTTGGGGTGCATTTTTAATGAAACACCCTTCCATGCAGGCCTTGTTCCCATACTGTAAGTGATATTTACATTACAGTGTAGCGGCTACCGCTGGGTTTTCACAATCGCCTTGCACCTATCAAGGAAGCGGAGCGATCACCATGCCGGGCTCGTCCAGGACGCCCGGGCAGGCCCGCGCTCAACTTGCCAGGCCTCGGTCGGGACGCCCGGGCATGCCCGGGCAGGCTCGCCCTCAACTTGCCAGGCCGCAGCCAGGACGCTGGGCCACGCCCCCTCTCGCCTTTCCTGGGCAAACGCTCCGGGATAATATGTATATATATTGCTGCCCGATAAACGGGCTTTTCAGAGTGCCTGAGTGTTTGGTTTGATTAAAGCAACTCGGATGAATTCCAGCTTTTTGTCGCGTCCATTCTTCCGATCGACGTGGGAGCCCCAGCTCCTTCATTGGTGACCTACCGACATGGACACGGCAGTCGCCCTTAAACTGCCTACCTTCTGGGAGGCTCACGCGGCGGTTTGGTTCGCACAGGCGGATTCCCTGTTCGCCCTGCGAGGCATCACGGCCGACGACCACCGCTTCCACCATGTGGTAGCAGCGCTCGGTTCGGCCACCGCGGCCCGCGCCCTGAGCCTCCTCGAGAGCCCGCCAGCCGCTGACAAATACGGCGCGATTAAGAAGCTTCTCCTCGACGCTTTCGCCCTCCCATCGGCGGAACGCGCACGGCGCCTGCTCGACCTGCCCGAGCTCGGCGACACGCGCCCTTCCGAGCGAATGGACTACATGCTTTCACTGCTCGGCGAGCACTCTCTGGCATTCCTGTTCCGGGAGCTGTTCCTCCGTCAGCTGCCTAACCCGGTACGCCTCGCCCTGGCAAGCACGACGATCACAGATCCCCGGGCCCTTGCCAGAGAAGCCGACAAGATCTCCGCCGAAGGTCAGCGCATCGCAGTGGCGACATGGGACCCACCGCCGTCCGACGCAACACCCATGGCGCCCGAGCACCCGGCACGGTCGACGACCGAACTGCCGACGCAATTGGCGGCCGCTACACCGAGCCGACCACCTCCAGCACGACGACCGGGGCCTCCACCTGACCAAGCATGGTGTTACTATCATGCCAGGTTCGGACAGAAGGCCCGGACATGCCGACCCCCGTGCACCTTCGGCAGGCTGGGAAACGGCCGGGCCGGCGTTCATTACCAGCCATGAGCGCCGGCCACATGGGCAACTTACTGTTCATCACGGATAAAGCGTCCGGACGGCGCTTCCTGTGCGACACCGGCGCCCAACTGAGCGTCATACCCACCTCTGACCAGGACAGGCAGTCCGCGGTTTGCGGCCCCTCCTTGGTTGCGGCCAACGGATCGACCATCCGCACCTTCGGCCCGCGCAACGTCACCCTCTGCTTCGGCGGCCAACGCTTTGCTTGGACGTTTGTAACCGCAAACGTGCCCATGGCTCTGCTAGGCGCCGACTTCCTCTGCGCACACGGACTGCTGGTGGACATCCAACGGCGTCGTTTAATCAACGCCGAAACCTTCAGCTCCCTGGTATGCACATTGAGCAGCTCCACGCCGACCGAGCTGGCATGCGCCGTCCCGGCGGCGAACGAGTTTGCTCGTCTGCTCACGGAGTTCCCGGCCCTCACGCGGCTGACGTTTTCGGCCGTCGCAGTACGGCATGGGATCGAGCACCACATACCAACCACGGGCCCGCCGGTCTATGCCAGGGCCCGCCGCCTCGACCCAGCCAAGCTCGCCGTGGCGAAGGCCGAATTCGACGCGTTGGAGCACCTCGGCATCGTGCGGCGCTCCGATAGCGCGTGGGCCTCGCCACTGCACATCGTGCCAAAGCCGGGGGGTGGATGGCGCCCGTGTGGCGACTACCGCCGTCTCAATGACGCTACCACCCCCGACAGGTACCCGATCCCGCATATCCAAGACTTCTCCGCCCGTCTGGCGGGACGGGTCATTTTTTCGAAAATTGATCTCATACGGGGATATCACCAGGTACCTGTCAGGGCGGCCGATGTCCCTAAAACGGCAGTCATCACGCCGTTCGGCTTATTCGAATTCTTGCGGATGCCGTTTGGTCTCAAGAATGCGGCTCAGGCGTTCCAGCGCTTGATGGACGGCGTGCTGCGTGACCTGCCGTTCCTTTTCGTTTACCTGGACGACATCCTCGTCGCCAGCACGTCCCGGGCCGAGCACCTCCTCCACCTCCGAACACTGTTCGGGCGCCTCAGCGAGCACGGCCTCATCGTCAACCCGGCCAAATGCCACTTCGGCACGACGGCCGTTGATTTTTTGGGCCACCACATCACCAAGAACGGGGCCGTGCCGCTGCCAACCAAGGTCGAGGCCATCACCACGTTCCCGCGTCCCCGCACCATAAAGGCCCTGCAGGAATTCCTGGGAATGGTGAATTTTTATCACCGCTTCGTGCGCCACGCTGCTCAACTCATGCGGCCCCTCTACGAAGCCCTCCGGGGCAAGCCGGCCAAGCACGACATCGCCTGGTCCGCAGCAATGGATGCGGCCTTCCAAAGCTCAAAGCGGGCCCTCGCCGACGCAACACTGCTCGCTCACCCGGTGCTCAACGCTCCCATCGCCCTCACCACGGATGCCTCCGACTACGCGGTGGGCGCCGTACATGAGCAATGGGTGAATGGGGTTTGGCAGCCACTCGCTTTTTTCAGCCGGCAGCTCCGGCCGAACGAGCTCAAATACAGCACGTTTGACCGGGAGCTCCTCGGTCTACACCTGGCCGTCCGCCATTTCCGCCACCTCCTGGAGGGCCGACCTTTCACGGCGTTCGTCGACCACAAGCCGTTGGTTTACGCCATGGCCAGGGTCACGGAGCCGTGATCGGCCCGCCAACAGCGCCACCTCTCCGCCGTGTCGGAGTTTACCACGGACATCCGGCACGTCGCCGGCAAAAACAACGCCGTGGCCGACTGTCTTTCCCGGGCCAGCGCGAACGCGGTCCACCTGGGCGTGGACTTTGCGCTTATAGCGGCGGACCAAACCACCGACACCACGGTGCAAGCCCTCCGGGCGGCGGACACGGGCCTCCGCCTGGCCGACATCCCCTTCGCGGACACTGTCCTGCTCTGCGACGTCTCCCAAGGCCAGCCTCGCCCCATCGTGCCCGTCACCTGGCAACGCCGCATCTTCGCCTCCCTCCACGGCCTTTCCCACCCGGGCCGGAAAGCTTCCCAGAAGCTGGTGTCGGCGCGATTCGTCTGGCACGGCCTTCGTCGGGACGTCCGCGATTGGACCAGCACCTGCACGGCCTGCCAACGGGCCAAGGTCCACCGACACACCCAGGCCCCGCTGGCACCTTTCACCGTGCCCGAACGACGTTTCGACCACGTCAACGTGGATCTGGTGGGCCCCCTCCCCCCGTCACGGGGGTTCACACACCTGCTCACCATGGTGGACAGGACCACCAGGTGGCCGGAGGCCGTTCCCCTCGTCTCCACCACCACCGCCGACGTGGCGCAGGCTTTCATCGCCACCTGGGTCGCCTGCTTCGGCGCACCGGCGGACATCTCGTCAGACCGCGGACCACAGTTCACCTCCGAGCTGTGGGGCGCGGTCGCCCGCAACCTGGGGGTCAAGCTCCACCGTACTACGGCCTACCACCCCCAAGCAAACGGGTTGTGCGAGCGATTCCACCGCTCCATGAAGGCCGCGCTCATGGCCGGCCTTCAAGATGGCGGTTGGGCCGACCGGCTGCCGTGGGTCCTTTTGGGCCTCCGCACGGCCCCCAAGGAGGACCTCCAGGCATCCACCGCCGAACTGGTCTATGGCCAGGCGCTACGCGTCCCGGGCGAATTCGTGCCCGACGCTACCAGTCCCTGGTCCGCAGCTCACCAGCGCTCGGACCTCCAGGAGGCCGCCCGACGGTTTGCCCCCGTGCCAACATCCCACCACGGTGACCCCCAGTCCTACGTCCCCCCAGCACTTCGCACAGCGGAGTATGTTTTTGTGCGTCACGACGCACATCGGGGGCCACTCCGGCCGCCGTACGACGGGCCCTTCCGGGTGCTGCGACGGGACGACAAGTCGTTCGTCATCGACATCGGCGGCAGGTCGGACCGGATTGCGGTGGACCGCCTCAAGCCGGCGCACGTGGACGTCGACCACCCACCACGGTGGCCCTTCCGCCGCGGCGAGGCCGCCCCCCGTCCACGGTGCCCCCCACTCGACCGCCCACCACCACACCGGACCCCCTCCCACGACCCGCCAGGGGTCGCTTCGGCCGGGTCATCAGGACCCCCCTTAAATTGACCCTGCCGGTGCAAGTCGATTCTGGGGGGACGTGTGTAGCGGCTACCGCTGGGTTTTCACAATCGCCTTGCACCTATCAAGGACGCGGAGCGATCACCATGCCGGGCTCGTCCAGGACGCCTGGGCAGGCCCGCGCTCAACTTGCCAGGCCTCGGTCGGGACGCCCGGGCATGCCCGGGCAGGCTCGCCCTCAACTTGCCAGGCCGCAGCCAGGACGCTGGGCCACGCCCCCTCTCGCCTTTCCTGGGCAAACGCTCCGGGATAATATGTATATATATTGCTGCCCGATAAACGGGCTTTTCAGAGTGCCTGAGTGTTTGGTTTGATTAAAGCAACTCGGATGAATTCCAGCTTTTTGTCGCGTCCATTCTTCCGATCGACGTGGGAGCCCCAGCTCCTTCAACAGTATATTTTATCACACACTTGCACTAATCCATGAACTAATATAAATGAATATTCGAATCTGTGCATTGTTACTCCCTCGAAGTCATTTTAACACCATTTTTGCACCATACAGGTGGATGCCTTGTTGCCTCACCCAAACAAAGACAGTTAGTTGTCTTTACCCCACTTGCAGGCCTATCCCCTTTGGCAATGCTATTATCCTTGTGGCAGTGGACTGTCAGCCGGGAACAATTACCACCATGATCCTTCTCCCTCGGGATCTGTCTCTGACATTCGTAGGCCAGTACACAGAGAAACGTTCACCTATTATCTCTAAAAAACATTTTTTGTTTATCTCAAAAGTAGCCTTTACAGTATAGTGCATTTTTATATAAAAAGACAAAATGGCCTCCTATAATATGTGGGTGATGTACTGAAAAGCAACAGATGTTGAATCTGACAGGATAAAAGTGTAATGATACAGACAAGATGAGACTGAATACTTTAACTTTATATTGAATACAGGTAATGTGGAACTAAACCTTGTATTGAAGAGTTATTTCTTTTAAAGAGCAGAATAGGAAAACACAGGAAGGAAACAACGATTTGTGAAAGAGAAAGCAAAGGAAACTAGAACCAGCACTTGGTAGCGAGTATACCTCTGCCAGGCTGAACAGTTTACATTTTTATGCCACTGATATAGACCGGATCTGCATCCAGACATATATATATATATACATATTGTTACGTTTGCAGGGGGTAGACAGTGATTACCTTAGAACCATGTAGAGTGCATAAATTAGCATGCTCCACATGTCGCGATGAACAAGAACAACCACCATGTAATAAGTAGGGAATTTGTATTCGCCCGGATGTCGTGTAAGGTGTATCTTCCTCCCCATTACGAGGAGTGGGGTATGTTAATTAGCTCAGTGATTATGGGTAATTTATCCATTGTATGTCGTTACCTCTGTAAGTTATTTCCTTTGTCCCTTTTGGCACCATGCCATAGACACTAGCCAATCGCGTGCATTTAAACACCCTAATTAAAAACCTACCGGAAGCCAGGACATTGAGCGCTGCCGCTGATGACATTGACTTTGGAAGCACACAGGATGGGTGGGCCTAGGGCCACGCCCAGAAGGGCAATGATTGGTCGGGGTTTTGATTGTCACAAAGCCGGGGTAAGATGGGACTTGCTGATAGGAGCAGGGAAGGGCTGGTAGGAAGCGACTCGCTGATTGGTGAAGCACCCCAGATGACGTCAGAGCCTGGGTGATAAAATAACGCGCTAGCGGACATTTTTCTCTCTTCTTCTTGGCTTTTCGCTCTAGTGGACATTTTGCTCTCTTCTCCTTGGCTCCTTGCTATGACCGAGTTCCGTCTTGCGCTTTTTCTTGCC
Source organism: Myxine glutinosa (assembly GCF_964187855.1). NCBI lineage: Eukaryota > Metazoa > Chordata > Myxini > Myxiniformes > Myxinidae > Myxine > Myxine glutinosa. Next base: position 44,887,341 of record NC_136262.1, on the reverse strand, counting down.
TGGAACTTGTACGAATGGTGGCATTTTTCTCTCGGGCTCAAGGGAGCGATCGTGAACGGCCGTGTTTGGAGATCTTGCTGGTGGTCGTGAGGAGGAAGAGCTGCGGCTTTCCAAACAAGAGCGATGGGTGGATGAGTGCTGCTGGCGCGACGAGGCCCGGATGAGCGTGACACACAGTGAAGGCCTGGTTCCCACCAACGAATGTGCGGTTCCCGCCAACGAATGTGCGGTTCCCGCCAACGAACGTGCGGTTCCTGCCAACGAACGTGTGGTTCCTGCCAAGACCCCGGACGATTTCCACGATTACTGACGAGACTCCACCAGCGATTAGAGTTAAGTGCACACAGACGCATATTTATTTTCAGTTATCTTTCCCTTTCGGCTGTCTTTGGGTCTGTTTGTGGGGACGTCCCATTTAGTAATTTAGTTTGTCACGCATTTTCTTTGTGCCAGCATTTATTTAAATAAATCTGTTTTTTTTGTACATTTTAAATCCCTTTGCGTTTGAGTCATTTTTTTCAGGTGTGGCGACGTTGAGTGGAAGCCGTTCAGGAAGCCATTCAGTTCAGGTTTCTCCCCATCCCTCTTGCTTCCCCACGTGTATTCTCCGCCATTTGAACTGAATGCATCGGAGAAACAGCTCGTTTGGTCATCTGTGCTACCCAAAGATGTTCACCAAGGGTAGTCACGTGACAATATATATCGGAGCACACACTAGATCAGCACGTCGCTGCATCCTTGGACGACTGCTCAGCACCATCCTGACACACACCACTGTGTGTGTTACGGAATGAGGTGTTTTTACAGCAGCCATCGTGCAAATCCTGCCACCAATCTCCTTGTGAGGGACCCAGTACCCTGGTACTCATTTTGCCGACCTCGGAAGGCTGAGTCAACCCCACCTGGTGTTAATTCAACAGCTGAATGGGATTCGAACTCTGGACGTTAAGATTTCAAGCCTGCCACCCTAACATCCACACCTTAAACAAAATCTAATCAGCTTGTTCTTCTCACTTACTCCTCAGTCACATTTGCTAAACGGCTAGGATACGGCGGCTGTACCCCCCCCTAAATTGACAGAAACGTGCGGCGGCCGCAGAGTTTCCGAGGTGGCCTCAGGGTGGCCCTAGGGCGTATGGCTATCTTTTACAGGCCGTAGGGGTCGCCGTGGAATTATAGCGCGGAGTTATAACTTTTTTCATTTCTAGGGTGGCCGTAGCAATTCGACAAGCCGTAGCCATGACAACTGTAAGTGCTGTTATACATATGAAAAAGAACTGGTATATATACCCACTCGTTACCGTCCGTCTGGCCGCACGTTCGCCCTAGGGCCCCCCTGCGGTCGCCTTGCAGGCACCTTGAGGCTACCTTGCGTCTGCCTTGAAAATTATATGGCCGCCGCAGGGACGCCCTAAGGTCACCGTGCAACATCAAATCAAAGACCGTACGGCACCCCCACGTTTTCGGTCTCCACAATTTATAAATACCCCGTGCAGCTACTCGAAAAATAAAAACATATGTGACTGCTACATTGTGTGACCGTGGAAATACTGCGGCCGCCCTAGAATTGCTAGTGGCCATAGATTTTTTAGACCCTACGGCCGCCGAGCCAAATGTGACTGAAGCATTACTCAACTCGTCCACTAAGTTTTGCCATAATCCGTCCACAACGTTTTGAAATATCATGCTACATAGAGTTTTTGGCCGTATCTCTCAATCGTGAAGAATCACTTAAAATTTTTAAATATTCTCGTATCCGGATCCAGATTCAGATCTTCACCAAAATCGAATCAATTTGTCCTTGCCACACACAAAATCCAATCTGTCCACTAAGTTTCATTCGAATCCGTTAACAACTTTTTGAGACAACACTATATTTCGTTTTTAGCCGTATCACTCAATTGTGAAGAATCACTTAAACAATTCTCGGAACCGGATCCGGATCTTCAGAAAAATCTAATCATTCTGTCATTCTCACATACCCAACCAATCCACCAAATTTTGTCTGAATCTGTCATCAACCTTTTGAGATATCCTATTCACAAACAAAGAGACAGACCGAAAGACAGACAGACAGTGGTGAAAACATAACCACCATCCACCTTGAGTAGCGAATAAAATTATGTAGAGCAGTGGTACTCAAATCGTTTTGGTCCACGGACCACCAGGCCAATCAAAAATGTATGTGGACCACCTTCTTTTTGAGACATGATAAAAAAGAGTAGCAACAAACATTTTGGTTTGAAGTTTATTTCTTACTTACAGATTTTTGGATTCTCAATGGGCAATGTTCTGGTGAACCACCGAAAAAAAGTTGTTGGATTGAACTGGCTTTAACCAGTTATTGAACTGGCACCGGATGGATTGAACTGGCTTTAACTCCCTCAGACTGCGCCAAGTATTGGCAGTCTTGCAAGGACGTGGTAATGTGAGGAGAGACATGAGAACCTTATACTGTATCTTCTAAAACAAAGGGGTTTATTTCCCGAAACAAACAGGACAAGACTGAATCCGACGAAGGTACGACGGACAACTGAAAGGGGAAGGGAGGAAGGGGAAACACACTAATTGATCTCCTCAGATTCAACCAGCACACTCACGATTCTCCTTTACACCTTTTTCACCTTTTTTTTTTTTGTATACAACATCGAGGCTCGTGAAAGAGCGAACATTAATCACACAAAAGTCAAACCGACACATCAAACATATAACAAGGGGAGTGGTAGACAAGATGGGGAGAGGGGGGAAGGACACAAACACAATATTTGAGAGCAGGGACATCGAGAGATCTGTGGGAGGGAGATGGCTTGGGGGGAGGTGGGAGAGGTATAAAACATATGGACACTGCAAGGACTTACAGGAAAGAAGTTGGAATTTCAAAAAAAGCGGATCTGGGGTGAATTAGCGGGTGTAGAAAAGATCAAGGTTTTGGATGGGATGAACAGCTGTTTTAAAGAACTGCAGGGAGGAGTGGGATTGAAGAGAGTGAGGGAGTTTGTTCCAGAGGTGGGAGAAAAGAGGAATGAAGGAGTGAAGGTGAGCAGAGAGTCTTGATTTTGGCAGTTTAACCATAAGAGGGTTGCAGGCAGATCTTGTGCGACCTTCAGGAATATTTAGGGGACAGAGCCCAGAGAGAGCTGGGGGAGCAAAGCCGGAGAGGAGTCGGTAGAAGACAGAAAGACCACCAACCTGCCTGCGGTGAGTGAGTGAAAGGCCCTCGGAGTAAGCTTCATCGCGGGAGATTCCAATGATTCTGAAAGCTTTGGTTTCAACAGCGTGAAGCCGAGCTAAGTGTGAGGCAGCAGCACCGGCCCAGAGGGGAGAACATTATTCCATTGAGCTGCGGATGAAAGCCTTGTATGTGGTGAGGAGCTCAGGTGTGCCAAGGTAGGACTTCGCACGACGGAGGATGCCCAGATGCAGGACGCACAAGATCTGCCAGCAACCCTCTTATGGTGAAACTGCCACAATCAAGACTCTCTGCTCACATTCACTCTTTCATTCCTCTTTTCTCCCGCCTCTGGAGCAAACTCCCACACTCCCTTCAATCCCACTCCTCCCTCCAGGTTTTTAAAACAGCTGTTCACTACCATCCCTTATCTTCCCCCATCCAAAACCTTGATCTTTTCTACCCCCGTTAAAACACCTCAAATCCACCTTTTTCAATCGCCAACTTCTTTCCTGAAATTTCGAGAAGTGTTAATTTGCTTTATACCGTGTACCCCTACCTCCTCCCCCAGCCCTCCCCCTTCCACAGATCTGCCGACGACGTCCCTGTTCTCTTCTGTTGTTGTGCTTGTGTGCTGCCCTTTCTCTCCCCCACTTGTCGCCTGCTCCCTTCATTGTATGTTTTATGTGTCTGTGCATGTTTTCATGTTCAATGTGTTAGCGCTTACACGAGCCTCGATTCTGTATACACAAAAAAAAAAAAAAAACCTTTGTATGTGGTGAGGAGCTCAGGTGTGCCAAGGAAGGACCGCACGACGGAGGATGCCCAGTCGGCGACTGGCTTTGGAGGCCAGCTTGGAAATGTGGTTTTCCCAGGAAAGATCTGAGACCCAAAAGCTTGAGTGACAGAACTTCCTTGAGAGGATTGTTGAGAAAGTAGATGGGAGGGTTTTCCAGATGGTCTTTTAGGGGAGACAAAATGAGGGTGTGAGATTTGTCAGGATTGAAAGATGTGCTCCCCTTGTTTGACCAGTTTGTGATTTTGTCCAGGTCTGCAGAGAGTGAGGAGGCTGCAGACTGCCGATCTGAGGGATGAGGAATGGAGCGGCAGAGATTTGAGTCATCATCAAAGAGATAGAAAGGATTCTCCAGAGTGTCAGAGAGAGCATTATTGAATACCAAAAAAGCACAGGGCCCAGAACACTGTCTTGAGGAACTCCAGCCTGAACAGGAAGAGGAGATGAGAGTATTCCATTAAAAATAAAATCGTATTAACACTGCGATTTAAAGTGATTCTTCACCATTGGGAGGACGTGCCAAAAACGATACATAGAAGGATATCTCAAAAAAGTTGTTAACGGATTTGGACGAAACTTGGTGGACCGGTTGGGTGTCTGACAAGGACGATTCAATTCGATTTTGATGGAGCTTTGAATATGGATTCGGATATGAGAATTATTTAATTTTTTTAAGTGATTCTTCATCATTGAGTGATATGGCCAACCAGGCGCACGTATGCTCTCTACTGAGTGTCGGTCAAGTTTACACTAAGTTGTTGGCTGGATGAGCTTCTAAACATCAATAATTACATTTCTACCTTTTGGGCTATTCAATAGTCAACCGCTACATTCTTCCACGTAATGTGGGTTTTGTCTCTTCATCTATTTCTTTTGAAGCCTTTTATTACCCTCGCCTGAGGAGAGGGTATTGCATTTGAGTCCGTTTGTTTGTTTGTTTGTTTGTTTGTCTTTGTCTGTTTGTTTGTCTGTTTGTCCTTTCAGAATAAATATGATTTTCTCTGCAACCGTTAGTCCGATTGACAGGAAAATTTCACCATACGTGCAACTACACATGTATATTTTTTTAATGATAATTATGACGTCATAGGTCACGTGGTTCTGCCGCCATCTTGGAAAAACCGAAAACATGATGGAGCTTTTGAATATGGATGTGCTCTGTCCCCCCAATATTCCTTCAGGTCGCACAAGATCTGCCTGCAACCCTCTTATGGTTAAACTGCCAAAGTCTAGGCTCTCTGCTCACCTTCACTCTTTCATTCCCCTTTTCTCCCGCCTCTGGAACAAACTCCCCCACTCCCTTCAATCCCACTCCTCCCTCCAGGTCTTTAAAACAGCTGTTCACCACCATCTCTTATCTTCCCCCATCGAAAACCTTGATCTTTTCTACCCCCGCTAATTCACCCCAGAGTCCTTGCAGTGTTCATATGTTTTATTCCTCTCCCACCTCCCCCCAAGTCCTCCCGATGTCCCTGCTCTCAAATGTTGTGTTTGTGTCCTTCCCCCTCTTCCCCCTCTCTTTTGTGTCCTTCCCCCTCTCTCCCCATCTTGTCTGCCGCTCCCCTTGTTTTTTGTGTGTTGTGTGTCGGTTTGTCTTTTTGTGTGATTAATGTTAGCTCTTTCACGAGCCTCGATCTGGTATACACAAAAAAAAAAAAAAAAAAAAACATTTGCACCTCTATATCTCGGAAAGTGCTGAATATAAAAAATGGAGACATGGCTCATTGTAAAGAACTCTCCATGGGGAATAAAATATGTTAAAGATGATGTCATAGGTGCCTCCATTATGACGTCATAATTCGACAAGTACAAAACTTCATCCAATCAGGATGAAATTTATTGAGCATAATCTCGGAGAGAATTAGTTTAGAATTTTTTTTTAATAATGTCATTGGTCACGTGGTTCGGCCGCAATATTTGTTAACACAAAAGCCTTAAAAACCACTGAAAATACATCCTGGCGAGGGTTTGCAATCTCTGATTATTTGTACTGCAGCAGTATCAGGTGCTTCTCGATCCTTCGCCTGTGCAGTACAATGGTGTTACAATAGGCATATTTATGGGATTCTTCCAAACCTTGTTCTCTCCGCAAGTCATTACAAGCAATATAAAGACTTTTTGCCTGTTAAAATAATTAGAAAAATAATTAACCTTAATTTTTTTAAGGGCCAATTGCTGTTGGGCTGAACCCTTTTCAACACCACCGTATGAGAAGCTTCACCTCTAGCCGGAGGATGTTGCAGCTGATAAAGACCATCAAGCTTGACCATCACTGTCTAAAACAGCCTTAACCGTGTAGCGTTTCATGCTGCTTTTTCAGAATGCTGACTTCGCATTCTTGCTTGGCGGAACACCATCAAGGTGAATTTCAATGCAAGATGTCCAGCATTGTGCTGTATCCTGCTGTTGCTTGAAAACATTCAGACTTTTAAGATTATTATTTTCTTGTTTATTAAAGCAATAATTTTCAGCTTAAATAAAAAGCTTTCAATGAAAGAACCAACCCTGCCCAAATTTCAAATACTGCTTTGACTTCCACAATATGAGACGGAATGGCACATTTGTTGGCATATTTGAAGACTGTTTGGGTATAACCTTTTAATTTATCATCTTATTGGAAAATTGTGGGTGAGGAATCTAAGGTCCTCACACTCATACAATGTCAACCAATAACTGGATTGGCCTGTTTAGTATTCCATCTGAAACTATGGATGGTATGCACGGAACATTGGTTACAATCCAATTTAGAGGATGTTTTTGGTCCATTGTTTACTGATGTCCTTTTTTTATTCCCTGATGTCTACTCATGTCTTTTTCCGGCACGTGATTTGGGGACAAGTTCCACTCTGAACTTTAGATCACTGTATAAAAACTATTTCTGCTGCTGTAACAATATGTATTGATATTTTATGTGCAGTAGATTTAATTCAATAAGCGTCACAAGGAATGACATGACCTGTTTTCCTCCTAAACCTTTAAATCTTGCAGGATAATGTAATCAAGAGAATAAGAGAAGATCAGTTATAAACAAAATCCTTGTTAATGGATAGATGGTGCTTAAAATATCAGCGTTTTATACACCATAATCTTCTTTGATTGGACAGCAAGGTAGCAAGCCGGGAGAAACAGCCAGGTAGCAAGCCACAGTGTTGTATGTCCTCGGGTTGTACTTCAGCAGGGAAAGGATGTGAGGATATGGGAGAAAGGGAAGTATGGGAGAAAGGGAAGTATGGGAGAGAATGGATGGAGTGGTATGTGGGGAGCTTCAGAGGTTGAAAGGAAGGGTGGAAGATAGATTGAGAAAGATGAATGAGATTGTGTTTGAGTATGCATGTGTCACGTTTGGAGTGAAAGAGTGTGTAGAGAGGGGTGAGAAGGAGGCATGTTTTAGCAGGAGGCAGACGGAGATCCATGAGTTGAGAATGGAGTTGAGGAGCTCGAGTGGAAGAGGGCAGTGGAAAGGGAGAGGAATGGGCTTGAGGTGTTGATGAAGCAGGTGAGGGTGAGGTTGGTGAAGTTGAAGAGAGTGGAAAGGATGAAGAGGCAAAGAAAGGAGAGGCAGAGGAAGAGAAAGAGGTTCTTTGAGAAGCCTTTTCAGTTTATGAAGGATCTGTTGGAGCCGTCTCGATTTGGTGTACTGAAGGTACCGAAGGAAGAGTTGGAAGGTCACCTGCGTGTCACGTATGCAGACACAAGGAGGAACGAAGTGGTGGAGGACATCGAAGGCTTGGTGAGACCGACAGAGCCAGGTGTTCCATTTGATTTGTCAGAGCCAAAGATGTCTGAGGTTGAGGCAGTTTTGAGGAAGGCACGGGCGTTATTGGCTCCAGGACCAAATCGAGTGCCATACAAGGTCTTTAAGAGTTGTGAAGGCATCAGGCAGTATCTGTGGAAGGCTCTGAAGGTGGTATGGAGGCAAGGGTGGTGCCCAGTCAATGGACTAGGGCGGAAGGACTTTATATTTCAAAGCAGGAGGAGGCTGTGACACTGGAGCAGTTTAGACCAATATCATTGCTCGATGTAGATGGGAAGATATTGATGAGTGTCTTTGCGGCACGGCTCTCAGGCTTCATCAGAGAGAATGGTTTTGTGGACGGTTCTGTGCAGTAGGCAGGAATACCAGGATCACCAGGATGCATTTAACACTCTGCAATGGTCTGGCAAGTGTTGCAGGAGGCAAAGAGGCAAAGGAAGGATGTGGCAGTGGTATGGCTGGATTTGGAGAATGCATATGGGTCAGTGCCGCATGCCTTGATCAGGTATGCTATGGATTTCTTTTGGGTGCCACGGAGATTTAGGAATTTTTTGATGGCATATTATGATCAGTTTTGGATGCGGTTTGTGACTCAGTCCTATGTAACAGAGTGGCAGAAGTTGGAAGTGGGGATCCCGATGGGATGTACCATGTCCCCTATTTTGTTTGTGCTGGTTATGGAGTTGTTCATAAGTGCGGTGAGTGGACATGGGAAAGAAGTGGAGCTAGCCCCTGGTCAGAGTTTGCCAGTGATGTTTGCATTCATGGATGACCTGACAGTTGTCCAACAGTTGGCTGATGCAGCAGGAGAGGTACTGGGACGACTGGAAAGGTTGATGCGGTGGGCAAGAATGGGCTTTAAAGCAAGAAAGTTGAGGAGTGTGGTGGTGAGACAAGGAGTGGTGGATAACATGTACAGGTTTGAGCTGGGAGAGGAGGTGGTTCTGTCATTGGCGGAGGCCCCTGTGAAGAGTTTGGTAAGATAGTATACAATGGAGTTGAATTATGTGGGAAGGGTGATGGAGGTGAGAAACAAGCTTTTGGGAGGTTTGAAGAGGATTGATGGACGTTGGTTGCCAGGTAAGTTGAAGGTATGGTGTTTGAAGTTTGGGTTGATGCCACGAGTATTGTGGCCATTGATGATGTATGATATTGCGATTAGGAATGTAGAGAGGATGGAGGTTGTGGTGAGCGGGTTTGGAAGGAGGTGGTTGGGAGTGCCACGCTGTTTGATGAACATTGCCTTTTATGGTCAGGGTGTAAAACTCCGGTTTCCCTTGACATCATTAATCCGAGGAGTTTAAGGTGGTGAGGGTGTGGGAGTTCATGATGTTGCGGGATTCGAGTGATTCAGTGGTAAAGAATGCTCTCCCAGAGAAGAAGGGAAGTCGGAAGTGGAATGTAAGAGCAGAGTTGGATGAGATGGAGGAGCAGTTGCAACAGGAGGATGTCGTGGGGATGGTACAGCACGGGAAGCATGGCTGGGGTGGATGAAGCATGAGCGATGGGGAAAGCCATGTGTGAAAGTGAGGAGGAAGATGGTTGAGAGTGGGGTGAGAAGAAAGGAAGAGGAGGGGAGATATGTGAAAGCAGTCAGACAGGCAGAGCAAGGTTCTTGGATGCGGTGGGAAGGTGTGCGGGTGAGGACATTGAAGTGGCAAGAGATTTGGAGGATGGAGCCAATATTGTTGAGTTTCCTGTTGCGGACAACATATGATGTGCTTCCATCACCAGTAAACTTGAGATTGTGGGGGTTGTTGCAGGAGGAGAGATGTTCTTTGTGTTGAGGTTTGGGAATGGTGCAGCATGCACTGAGTGCATGCTCAGTAACATTGGCAGCAGGAATATACAAGTGGTGGCATGATCAGGTGCTGGTGGTGGTAGTGCAGCTGGTGCAACAAGAGTTGCTGAGATTGAGAGATAGAAGAGTGGAGAAGGAGACCAATGGGGGAGAGGTGTTGTTTGTCAAAGAGGGCCAAGTGGTAATAGGTGGAAAGAGGACGAGGTGGAAAGCAAGAGGGCTGTCAGATGCTTGTGATTGGCAGGTGGTGGCAGACCTAAAGCCACAATTGGTATTCCCAGAGGAGATCTGTGTGACAAGGTTGCGGCCTGTCATTGTCATCTGGTCAGGTGCAACAAGACAGGTCATCTCAGGGGAATTGTCTGTACCTTGGAAAGAGAATATGGAGGAGGTGCACGAGAGGAAGAGAAGTACAGTGAGCTGGAGGCAGAGTGTCGGGAGAAGGGTTGGCGAGTTTCTTGTCAGCCATTTGAGGTGGGGTGTAGAGGGTATGTTGGCAATTCCTTTTCTGCATTTCTTGCTCGGCTTGGAGTGTGTGGGACAGAAAGAAGGAGGATTTGTGACAGAGTGGCCCAGGTTGCCTTGAAAGGCTCACTTTGGATATAGGCCATGGGCGAGATATGGTCCTCGTGCACCCCCCCCCCCCCCCCCCCCCCCCCACAACTCTACCACCCCATATATTTTTGAAGCAGTTGGGTCCCCTCAACATGAAATCAACTGGTAACAGTAAATAAACTGGTTCTTACTATTCATTTTTCACACATATTTGATGGTACCCTTAAAATATATTTTTTTGGCCAATGTCATGCCATAAATCTTTTCCGTGTCGTTATGTTCCCTGAGATGGCTGAAAGTGGTCTGAGTTATATAAGTTATATATCATCTGAAAGGTAATGATCTGCTGGTCATTATAAATGGCATATATTTTAGATTTAGTGTTACCATTGGCCTCAAAAATCAGGTCGAACAGCTATACCCCATGTTTCGCTGTGTCAAACTAACACTGACTAAGATATTCAAACTAATATTTCAAATCCAGCCGCACTAGAATTGATTGACATTAATAACAAATGTCTGGACATTCTTCATAAAAATACCTTTCATTTGATACCAAATGTGTATTTTTGTCAATAAAAATCTATCAGATATGACACTTCAAACAGAATGCAGGTATGCCGACAATCGCGATACCTGCACGAAATGATCGCGTTGATAGACATCGTCAGTCATGGAAGGTGCTTTAATTGGAGAGTGAAATATCATTCAATTGCTCATTGTTACTTGACAATATATTATTAAGTCACACTTTACCTCGATTTAGTTACAGGAATACATGCATGTTGCAAATGAAGCAGCTTTGTCAACCACTCGCTACTATTCAGAAATTTACCATCCAAAATGTATGTTTCCAGGTGACGTATTCCAAAGCTGAAGTAACATCATGGAGCAAGCACCAAGAAAACGGAAATGCGACAGTGACCAGTCTCTTACCCCTGTGTGCATAGTTCACGTGGACGGTTTGAAATATGGTGAGCTGCATCTAGTGTCTTGAGCTTTAAGATGCCGAAAGAAAATTGGTCAAGCTGCAGGAGGTCAAAGCAAGGCGGCTTGCACAGCCTCCGTCATCTAGCTATATAATGCAGGAAACATGCGACCTCATTCCTGATGTGATAGCAGAATACCATGGCATCCACTGGGAGTGTTACAAGCATTTCACAATGAACCTGGGTAGACTCAAGCCTACTGCAAGTACATCACAAGCAACTGATACACCGCAGGAGCTTAGGTGACAAGGTCCTTTTCAAACCTGACTATATATTCTGCAGTTCCGAGGGCCGGAAACGGGGTGAAAGTACAAGGAAGCTGGACAACCCAGGGAATGAGTCAGTTTGAATTTGATGGGTGGAAGTCAGTACTGGAAATTGCTGAGAGAAAACAGGATGAAAAACTTCTAACAAGGATCAGGGGTCATGATGTCTTTGCTTGCGAAGCGAAATATCACAAGAATTGCCGCCAGAAGTATATGCAGAAGGCAGAGAAATGGCAAAGTACGGGGACGACAAAGCACGGCAGCATCAGCTAGAACTAGAAGAAGTTCACAAGAAAGCTTTTGAAGTAGTTTGTGATGTTGTAGATAAGGAGATCATTGTTATACCCCATGCATAGCCACATGGTTGTGAAACTATCAGACTTGAGAGCATTGTATGTTGCTCAGCTAGAAAGCAGCAATCACACCAATCCAGGTTATCGGAGCGAAAAACTGAAACGCAAGCTTGAAATCCACGAGCCCTTCAGGAACCAGATGTCATTCTGCGACCTTGGAAAGTTTCAGTCTACTTAGTATACAGCTCAGCTATTGATGTCAATATTGCCGTTAAGCCTGCCTTTCAATTAGGATCAACAGATATGATCGAGAATGCAGGCACGCATTTGCGACAGTCCATTATGGATGCATGCTCTGAAGCACCAAATCTGAAATGGCCACCGACATAGCTCAGGACGTGCGAGACAGCACGAACAGTGATGATGATTCCGACACCGAAACCTTCGGTGACATGGAGTATGGACTAAAGGATGACGCTCATGAGAGAGAGCGATTTGGACGAATGACGACTTCTCTTCAATATGAAGCAACGTAGTTGAGAAACAGAATTGTACTGGCTTTTTTACATTTTTGTTTTAAACCTTGTTTCGCATTGCTCGGCTTCAGATTCACAGGTCCCGGGTTTGATCCCGGCCTGAGTCTGGGAATTGTTTCAGCCATCGTTTCGTTATCCCAGGAGGTCTCTTGGCCAGGATTAGCCTCATTGTACAAAACGGTGGTCTTAAGACCGAATTCACCTCACCTGTTTCACATTCCTATATCATTATGGAAAAAGATCTGATCTACTTAATAACTGAAAGAGAGATTGTGCACAAAATGATATATATATGTTTCATGATTCTCACAAGTATTGAGTGTGCTGATTTAAATGAGCATTACATATAGAACTATTTCTCTGAAAGAAGTGAGGAGACTGAAGGAATTGATAACAATGTTGTTATACTGTAACAAATAAGGTGCGATTGTGTGTGAATTTAGCAATTCATATTTATTGTGTTGAAAGTTAGCACAGTGTTACCACATGGATCATCTGAGAAGCACATGCGGCAATTGTCGGCACACCTGCGGGCTGTTTACAGTGTCATATCTGATAGATGTTTACTGGTAAGAAGACATATTTGGTATCAAATGAAAGGTATTTTTATGAAGAATGTCCAGAAAGTTGTTGTTAATGTCAATCAAGTCTAGTGTGGCTGGATTGAAGATATAAGTTCGAATATCTTAGTCTGTGTTACGTTGGCACAGCAAAACATGGGGTATAGCTGTTCGACTTGATTTTTGAGGCCAACGGTAACACTAAATCTAAAATATATGCCATTTATAATGACCAACAGATCATTACCTATCAGATGATATATAACTTGTATAACTCGGACCACTTTCAGCCATCTCAGGGAACATAACGACACGGAAAAGATTTATTTTAAGGGTACCATCAAATATGTGTGAAAAAATGAATAGTGAGAACCAGTTTATTTACTGTTACCAGTTGATTTCATGTTGAGGGGACCCTAGTGCTTCAAAAATAGATGGGGTGGTAGAGTTGTGGGGGGGGGGGGGGGGGGGGGGGGTGCACGAGGACCATATCTGGCCCATGGCCTAATATGGAGGAAATTTATGGAGGCACGTCGAACAGTGTAGGTTGAGGATGGGGGTGGTGGTTCATTTCAGCCTAAAGGGGTAGTGACTGAGTGTGGAAGAGAAATGGAGATGTGTGAATGGTGTGTGTGTGTGTGTTGCAGGAGTGAGTGTGTGTGTTGCAGAAGAGGGTGTGGTTTTGCATGAATGTGTTTTTGTTTGAGTGGTGCATGTTGTAAGGATAGGTGGTCGGTTGTTTTTTTTAATTTAGTGTGTGAGTGAGTGTGTGAGTGAGTGGATGAGGGTCTGTGGATTCTGGGAGTGATAGGTGGTTTTGTTGTAGTAGTCTGTGTTCTCGCTGGCTGGGGGTGGGGGTATGTATGCATCCAGGTGTAGCTGCTGCATGTGGAGGGGTATTTTCCCCCTGCTGGCTCACCTTGGCTGACCATATCGAGGTTGAAGGGCCGAAACGGGATGATGCTGTGGACCTCGACTGAGGACCCGGTCAGTGAGGCAGACTTGTGACCAGGTGTGTTTTGAAATTATATATATCAGAGAGTACGCTAGTACTTTCTATGTTGGGATTGCGCGGAAAAAAATGTCACTCCCATCTGCTACATACAAAACTAAAGTTGGATTATCTTCTTGGAAAACTCACTTAGGCTACATATGGGAGCCGACCTGGTCTGTTCAGCTGATTGTCGAGGTCGGGATTGCTTTTCAGTTCTCCAGACAAAGGCAAAAGTAAAATAAAGCGAAAAAACGGGATCGGTCAAACCTGGGAATTCATCTTCTTGTTAATAATAATAATAATAATAATAATAATAATAATAATAATAATAATAATCTTCTTCAGACGGCATATTTCCGAGCTGCCTCTATCAATGGCAATGATTCTGCTACCATTCGACAGAGGTTTACTTCCTGCAACATCCTTTGGTATTATAATTCTCATAGCTTGAAATGATTCCATGAAAAGTACGTAAAACTACATTCCTATTCGTGTAGCAGCATAGCAAACCTGTTGTGCATTTTGTGATACAAGCACCAAATTTGGCACAAATGTACATTAATATGTTGCGAACATTTTCAGATATTGGGCCACTTGAAATTCCGTAATTTTTTTTTTCAAATTTTTTCAAATTTCGTAATTTCAAATTTTTCGGGTGACACCGTCACAATTTCGGTCTTCGAGGCCGGCCGATATAGTGGGGCGGCTTAGCCCAAATATTCAAAAGAATTGTACATTTTGTGATACAAGCACCAAATTTGGCACAAATGTACATTAATATGTTGCGAACATTGTGTGGTCAGCAATGAAGACAAGAGTCTGAATTACATGTATGCAAAAGACCTTGTGAACCAGTGAAGCAAATACACGGGTAAGCATGAATTAAATCTAGGGCATGATATAATTTCCATGATGTTTACCTCTACACTCAATGGTGGAAGGAGGTAATGTTTTGATCCCAGCTTGTCTGTATGTCTGTTTGTCTGTTAGTCCACAAAATTCCAGACAAAGCTTGTAGTAGTGGTAGTTGTAGTGGTAGTGGTGATAACAGAAATTGTTATATAGAACTGAACTTATATTATTATTATATGCAGAAAATAACTTCATTTCTATATGCCCTGCAGTGGACAGGTTAATTGGTTTATGCACTGAAGGGGTCACCCTGGTGTGCACTGCTGTGTTCTGCCTCACTGAGTTGTTCAGGTATGATGTACTCAGCACAAGCTTCCGGTCGGCCCGGAGGTGGGGGTGCGGGGCCTGTCACGGAACGTCAAAACAAACGGCCTGCCGGGGCCGCCCAAAAGTCGGGCGTGAGGGGCGCGTCCACTAATGGAACGCCTATCGCTTCCCAGATCGAGGGCCACGTGGTCAGGAGAACCTCGTCCCTTCCGGTCACACTTTGCCTATCGGCCGGCCTCGAAGACCGAAATTGTGACGGTGTCACCCGAAAAATTTGAAATTACGAAATTTGAAAAAATTTGAAAAAAAAAATTACGGAATTTCAAGTGGCCCAATATCTGAAAATGTTCGCAACATATTAATGTACATTTGTGCCAAATTTGGTGCTTGTTTCACAAAATGCACAATTCTTTTGAATATTTGGGCTAAGCCACCCCACTATATGTAAAATAATAGGACTGGGGTAGGCGTGGCTATGACTGTCAATCAGCTTGATGGGGGCGGAGCCGCTAGACACATTTGCCTCAGTGTCGGCGTCATGCGTGATAATGTTATGTGGGATCAAATAATATCAGCAGGAATATCATGTCTCGGGAAATGCCTTGTTTTTCATTACATTAATGAAAATATAATAATAGCGAGGTAGCAGTGCTACACACGGGACACGTGATCACGAACCCTCGAGTCGCGGGTCAAGGTAAAAGCAAACCACGTGATCAATAAACCGTCTCGCGTCACGGTTTCTTGGCGCCAGATTCGCTACGTCGGCGCATCATTTATGCCGTCGTATAAAACAGCTTGAACAAGGAATCCACTCAATTTGAATCTACTATAAATGGAGGTGTGTGTGTGTGTATGTATGTCATACTTTTTCACGACTATTAATTAGTTACGTACTATTCAAATGTGCCTTTTAACCCTTTAGACTGCTGAGACCCCTTAGACTTTGGCAGACCCTTTAACACTTGACCCGAAAGACCCCCGTGGACCCAAAAGACCCAGATGACCCAAAAGTCCCCGAGGACCCAAATCACCCAAAAGTCCCCAAGGACCCAAAGCACCCAAAAGTCCCCGATGACCCACATGACCCAAAACACCCAGATGACCCAAAAGTCATTAAAAAAAAAAAAAAAACCTTTAGAGGCCATTTTTCCCCGCAAGCGGGGTTTGGCCTTTTTCGGGAACCGTGGTAGTTGTTGTTTTTCGGTCCCCTTTTTGAAGCAATGTTTTACGGCCGGATGCCCTTCCTGACGCCAACCCTTTTTGCCGCCTTTAACGACAAGCAGGGAATTACCAGTGAACTGGTACTTAATTAGCCGACCTCGGAAGGATGACAGGCTGAGTCAACCCCCCTGGCGTTAATTCAGCAATCGACCGGGTTTCGAACCCAGGATCCTAGGATCCTAAGCTGACACCCTAGCCGCTAGCCCAACACCAGGGTCCCAAACACAATACACACACAACACAATGACCCAAAAGTCATTGATGACCCAAAATACCCAGATCACCCAAAAGTCCACGAGGGCCCAAAAGTCCTCAAGGACCTAAAAAGTCTCTGATGACCCAAAGGATCCCGAGGACCCAGATGACCAAAAAGTCCCGATGAACCAAAAGTCCCTGAGTACCCAAAAAACCCAGATGACCCAAAAGTCCTTGAGGACCAAAAAGACCCAGATGACCCTGATGACTCAAAAGTTCCCGAACAAACCAAAAGTCCCCAAAGACCCAAAAGACCCCGAAGATCCAAAAGTCCCCAATTAAAATTTGGCCCAATGGACCAACGGGCTCCCTAGTTTAATAAATATTTGAACTGACATTTAGTGTTCCTTTCATCTTTGGTTTGGCATACTGCATCGACTGGAGTGGTCAATGGTCAATTAATTGATATTTAAATTTAAGGATCCTATTTTCCTTATGTCTATGCCCTATATAGTATTACCTATGGCTACTGGGTTGGGGATTTGGGAGAGGGAGGTGAAAGCAGGGGGTGGCAGGGGAACAATTATGTTATTTTTTAAAAATAAAAAATTATGCCAGACACCCTCAGTACGCCACTGGTGAGCACGTCTATGAAGTTTGTACTACAACATTTGTAAATCCGTAGAACATCATCCCCTCAAATATTATAATAATTATTCAGACGGTGTGTATTTATCAGCTGGGCCTCTCTCAATGGCAATGACTGGAGTTTTACTTGGTGCAGAATCCTTTGTTATAATTTGTTTCTCCAGTTCATTTTTACAGTTACATATTTACAGATACTCTCTGAGAGTGTGTTCTCTCGTACTCAACCGACACCATCGTAGTTTGACATGGCCACACCCTTCCCCACGCTTACTCGATCAACCCTGAACCTTGCTATGCGCATGCGCAGATAAGAAAGCGTGTCACGTGTACAGTGTTTGACTAACGTCTTTCTGAGGATTTATAGTGATGTATTTTTGTCGGGCGTGAATCTACTCAAGTATTACCGAGGTCTTCTGATTTCCCAGAACTAGGATTTGGATACTACAGATAAATACTTATATCTTGTCTTGGTGAAGTTCTTCATTGAAGTTAATTTTACAAAATTATTATCAGAGAGTGCGCTGGCATGTGTCGACTCTACGTACTAACGTAGGAGGGATGACGCAGATACAAAAATGCCGGCCCCACCCACTGATACAAAACAAAGGTTGGAATATCTTTTCGTACTCTCATAGTAGTTTATCGAGGACATTTGCATTTCGAGTGTACAATAAGTTTTATTGACATTTCAAGTAAGCAAAACAGTAAAACCCACGGGAGTGTCTTTCACGTGTCCGGCCGTGTATAAATTCCTTGAGAGGCTCCGCCCCTTCCCTCTGTCCCCACCCTATTGGTTAAAGGGAAACCACACCAGTTATTTGCATTTCTAAATGCAGGTCCTTGTGTGGCCTGAGGCTGGATGAAGACATTACTCTTTGAGAAATGAGCAATAAGACAGAGCTGCAAGATACAGTCAGGGTTACGTAAGACAATATAGGAACACATGTGCAGTGTTTGACATTGCTGACTAAGATATCTTGGCACTTTTGCTCCAAGATTGGGTATCCTCTGAGTACCGTACCATTGTGTTATTCCACATTGTAAAAAAATTACAGAAACAAGTTAATAAAAACATTTATGCTAAATTAAAAAGGCAATGTAGGGATGACAAACTACAGTCTAACAAAGGATCCTAAACAAGATTGGGATGATGTTTGTTTAGAGAGTAGCTAACAGTATTGCCATCACATAACAATCCCTACATCACTGCCTCCAGACTATTGTCTAGGGCTAGGCCGAGCTAAAAGTATTAGAAGCTCCTATATTTAATTTCTGCGTAAGTATAAGAAGCTCCTATATAATTTCAGGGACATCTTGCAGCTTCAGTTGTCTTTCCTACTTTTCTTTTTATCAACTTAGAGTAATCAATCACAAATGGAGATAATTATGGAATCCTGTTATTAGAGATGTCCATGCAGTTTGTAAGAACTTGATGATCATGGACTGATATTATAACATTGTACTCCGGCTGCTAATTTGGAGAGTCTCATTATGTGGCTACACTACAAGAGTAATCAAGTACTGGTGTACCCAGTGGAGTGTTTGTAGAAGCTTGAAGCAGTAATTGATGAAGTGTAAATGAGGCAGTGATGTAGGGATTGTTACGTGATGGCAATACTGTTAGCTACTCTCTAAACCAACATCATCCCTATCTTGATTAGGACATTTTTTTAGACTGTAGTTTGTCATCTGTACATTGCCTTTTTAATTTAGCAAAAAATTCCTGCGTGGGGCTCGTGTGAAAAAATCTTGACAATCCAGGACTCGAACCCAAGGACCTCATCACTTATGTGGTGACAGCTCACTCAGCTATTGTGTCTTTGGGATATCCTCAGAAACTTCTCACACTAACACTGCTAGCTTTATAATGGTCGATGTCTTATGTGCTTGTGTGTATATATATATATATATATATATATATATATATAAATAAATAAACTATGAATTGATTGTTTTGAAATCGAAGAAGGAAAGTACTTCATTATCAATTTAGAACAACTTGACCTAGTTTTATTGTCAGTCGAGATATGTTGGATTCCTCAAGTATTATGCTCCATGTGAAGTTGTGTTGTGGTGCACATGTCAACAAACATGTGTGGGCTCTGAGGGGCTTTTCCATTTTGCTTTCGTCCTGTCTCAAGTGTCTTTGGCCACCAGGCTGTGGAAGATGATGTGGTCACTTGGTATTTCTTTAGCTATCTGTTTCTCTCAGCCATCTGTCAGTTTTCTAGAGATGTTGACATTTTCTTTATCTGGCTCTGCATCACTGTCATTTGCTGTCCCATTTGATGGTCATTATATAACTAGGGTAGAGAATAAAAGAGAATTGTGTGAATCTTATAAAAGAGAATTGTGTGAATCTGCTACGTGGCCTGAGTCAAAGATGGATATTGCATCAATTGACCTGGCTTCATCTCACATATTGACTCTCCTTCTCCTGTCCCCCACCCCTCAGCTGTTCTGATAACATCTCAAAGCTCGATAACCCTATAATTATTTGCACTTGAATATGGTCTCATGTGGAATCTGTGCTCTTATCTCATCAGTGTAATCTGCTTCAAATTATCCAGAAAGAAACCTTGGATCTCACATTTTGGGAATGAGCCAACTGGGACTCGTACACAGGAGGAGGTAATTTGGCTCATCATGCTTGTGCTTTATTAACACTGCGATTTATCAGTTTATTTACTTTTACTGGGGATGGGGAGGGGGTGAGAGCAGCAGGAGGAGGGAGGATAACTGTGGAGTGGGCACAAGGACATCACCAGGATGTCATTGGGATGAAGTGTTGTGGGATGATAAATGAACAAACGCCAGCAGCACATTCTCAATTTGATGAGACCCTTTCAAAGACATCATGATCAAAAGACATGTATACAATCATCCATCCATTACCCACACTACCTACCAGTCCTACCAATGTACATGTGTACCCTTCTATCTCCGATGCTTCTGGCCACCTAAACCTAATTCCTGTTTAAACCTATGTACTGATTCTGCTGCTCTACATTCCCATGGAGAACAATGCATGCATTGACCTTTCTGATTTGATTTTACACCTTTCAACTCCTACTGATTACGGCATCAGCCCACAGGTCCTAAAATCATGTTCTGCCACTCCATCACACCTTCTCTCTGTTCTATTCACTCTCTCTTTTGCTCAAGGTCATCTGCCATCTGCTTGGAAATCAGCCAACATTACCGCTTTACACAAAAAGGTGCAAAACCAGATCCTTGCAACTATAGATGAATCAGCCTGCTCCCAATAATTAGCAAGGTCATGAAATAAATCATCGCTTCTGATATGAAATCCTTCATCTTCTCCAATGGCTTGATCTCAGATCATCAATTTGGATAGAGACCAGGCCACTCTACTCTGCTGGACATGCTGCTTCTGCTGTCTCAACTATGGATGGAAGTCCTCAACACCAGACAGGAAATCAGAGCTGTCTCCCTTGACATATCTCATGCCTTTGATACTGTCTGGCACCCCGCCCTGCTCACCAAACTCTCCTCTTATGGTATCCATGGCAACCTCCACGCATGGCTCGTGGAATTCCTCTCCTAGCTGTCGTAATCAATGTGTGGCTCAAAATGGAATTCTCTCATCTCCTCTTCCTGTCCATGCTGGAGTTCCTCAAGGCGGTGTTCTGGGCCTTGTGCTTTTTAGAATCTTCATTTATGATCTCTCCAACTCTCTGGAAAATCCTCCCTGTCTTTTTGCTGATGACTCCACCCTCTGCTGCTCCATATCTCATATCTGGGATCGGCAGACAGCAGCCACTTCACAGCAGAAAAGGCAATTCATTTTCTGCATTTCTTGTTCGGCTTGGAGTGTGTGTTACAGAAAGAAGGAGGATGTGAGACAGAGTGGCCCAGGTTGCCTTGAAAGGCTCACTTTGGATTTGGAGGAAGTTTATGGAAGCACGTCGAACGGTGTAGGTTGAGGTTATGGGTGGTGGTTCATTTCAGCCTAAAGGGGTAGAGACTGAGTGTGGAAAATAAATGGAGATGTGTGAATGGTGGGTTGAGGTCGGTGTGCGTGCGTGTGTGCGTGCGTGCGTGTGTGCGTGTGTGTCTGTGTGTGTGTGTATTGCATGAGTGGGTGTGGTTTTGCATGAATGTACTTTTGCTTGAGTGGTGCATGTTGAAAGGTTAGGTGGTCGGTTGGTTGGGGTGTTTTTTATCTATATATATATATATATATATTCTCCGTAGGTGATTCTGTCTGTCTCTCCGGGGGTGTAGCTTACCCCGTTGAGAGAGTAGCTCCACCCATTCTGGAAGAGGCTTCAAAAACAAATATCCACCATTTTATGAACTCGTATAACCCCCGCTCTTGCAGGGAAAATGGCCTTTTAAAATGCCTGTTGTGTGTTGTTGTTATGAACTCGTATAGCTTTGAGGCCTGTTTTGTTAGGCCTGTGGTGTCTTGCTCTCTCTCACAGCTTTATTTCAACTCTAATTCGATATATCATTTAATTTTAACAGTCGCTAACATGGTTTTAGACTCGGTTGAAAAAAAAAACGGGCATAAAATCCGATGAAAGTTACTGTTTAAAGAACGAAATTAATTTTCAAAGGCCTATAACATAAGCCTTTATCTCACAATCTGATTAAATTTTTATCGATGGTTTTCGTCTCGGTTTCAGCAATAATTGAGAAACTTCACGCACACATGGGAAATTGGCAAGATATATTAATTACAACAACAATTACAACATTTTGATTACAACAACCCACTCACCAGGCAATGCCTGTTTTGTTCGGAGCGATTATACACCGCCCAAAGAAGATTTTTTTCTCGAGGAAATAAAATCGTGAAATCTTTAATATTTTTTTCTTGGTTTTCGAACGAGTTTTCAAGGCTGAATCAATCGTGTACACATCTAGGATTAATAAAGAAACTCCATTTCACGTGTGCATGGACATGTAATTCACATATGTAAAATATATAAATAAACACAGACGGCAAATTATCTGGTCTGGTAATTACGATTATAATCCCTGCGGAAGTGGTCACTGCCAGTCGGCGTCATCGTGTTGTTTTGTCAGGTTCTTGGTGCGAGTTGCTCTCGACGTCAGAATATGCTCCATATGCGTCGTGTGCATCCGAGCTGTCTTTAGCACAAGGTTACGTAATGTGGGGCATGTGGGTGATCATTCCTGCTTCTTTATGTCAGCGCTGTCTCAATGAGTTGCATGAGGGTTATTTGTAACTGCCATTTTCAAAATGAATAAAAGAATGAGGGAACAGAATGAGACACCAATGAACGTCGTGATCCTCTCCCACTCCCCCTTGTGTGACCCCCCTCCCACCCCCCCTGTGTGTGTTACCCCCCCTGTGTGTGTTACCCCCCCCCCCCCGTGTGTTACCCCCTCCCCGTGTGTGTTACCCCCTCCCCGTGTGTGTTACCCCCTCCCCGTGTGTGTTACCCCCCCTCCCCGTGTGTGTTACCCCCCCTCCTCCCATGGGTGATCCACCCTCCACCCCTCCACTCCCCCTGTGGGTGATCCACTCCGCCCGTGGGTGACCCATTCCCCAGTGCAGTGTGTGTGTGAGTGAATGGGTGAGGGTGTGTTTTTGCATGAGTGGGTGTGTTTTTGCATGATTGAATTTTTTGAATGAGTGTGTGTGTGTTTTGTATGTTGAGTGGTGTATGTTGTAAAGGTAGGTGGTTGGTTGGTGTTGTATTTTTTTTTTTGTGTGTATGTGTGATCTGGTATGTGTTTTGTTGGTGAGTGGTGAAGGTTATAAAGGTGGGTGTTTGAGTGCTCCAACATGTTTACTTGTTTGGTGCTGTGGATTCTGGATGCGGAGGTGTTATTGTTGTTGTAGTCTGTGTTCTCACTGGTTAGGGGTAGGGGGTATGTACGCATCCAGGTATAGTTGCTGCATGTGGAGGTGTATGTGCACCTGATGGCCCACCTTAGCTGACCATATCGAGGTTGAAGGGCCAAAACGGGATGATGCTGAGGATCTCGACTGAGGACCCGGTCAGTGAGGCACACCTGTGACCAGGTGTGTTTTGAAATTATGTATATACTAGCAGAAGTACCCGGCATTGCCGGGCGGGGAAGGGGAGGGGAGGGGGAAGAGGAGGGGAGGGGAACGGGGGGGGAGGGGAGGGGGGGGGAGGGGAGGGGGGAGCAGAACGGGGGGGGAGGGGAGGAGAGGGGGGGAGGGGAGAAGAGGGGGGGAGGGGAGAAGAGGGGGGGAGGGGAGAAGAGGGGGGGGGAGGGGAGAAGAGGGGGGGAGGGGAGAAGAGGGGGGGGAGGGGAGAAGAGGGGGGGGGAGTACCTGGCATTCCGTGTATAAACGTGAGGGGGGCGGGGAGGAGAGGGGGGGAGGGGGGGAGGAGAGGGGAGAGGGGGGGAGGAGAGGGGGGGAGGGGGGGAGGAGAGGGGGGAGGGGGGGAGGAGAGGGGAGAGGGGGGGAGGAGAGGGGGGAGGGGGAGAGGCGGGAGGGGAGGGGGGGAGGGGAGGAGAGGGGGGAGGGGAGGGATGGGATGGGAGAGGGGAGGTGGGGAAGGATGGGATGGGAGAGGGGAGGTGGGGAGGGGGAAAAGGAGAGGGAGGGGGAAAAGGGAGGGGGAAAAGGGAGGGGGAGGGGAGAGGGGTAGGGGGAGGGGAGAGGGGTAGGGGGAGGGGAGGAGAGGGGGGAGGGAGGGGAGGAGAGGGGGGGAGGGATGGGAGAGGAGAGGGGTGGAGGTGGGGAGGAGGGGGAGGCGGAAAAGGGAGAGGGAGGGGGAGGGGAGGGGGTAGGGTGGAGGGGGAGGGTAGGATGGAAGGGGGAGGGAAGGGGAGGGCCAGTCAACAATGACGTTGCAGTTGTCATGGTCGGAGAGCAGCACAACAATCGCGACATCGTCCTGAATCTTCGCAACAGCACGAAGTGGATTTTGGAGACTCACCGATCCTGTGACGCCCTCCAGTACCGGCGTTTCCGGGTGGGGGAAGGGAGACCCGTACATTCCCAACCCTGTACATTCGCCCTCTCGACTCAAGCTCACTCGGACAAAAGCCTCGCACAAATTACACCGTGAAGGCCCAATGGCCATGTCTATGCCACAAATCAAGTACGTGAGCGAGTCGGGCGCACTGAATTGAAAATATATAGAACGCTCATACTCCGTGAAAAGTGAAGCCAACTGGCGAGTGGTGGCGGGGATGGAACATCACGTGATCGCTCTGAGCGAATCAGCACGCTGCTCTGCCACCGGTCAGCATCCGTGTATAATATTCCTCGCTGAAAAAAAATCTATGTGAAACATGCTACTATCTATGCTAAATCATGCTAAATCATTCTAAATGCTAATCATGCTAAAATCTATGCTACTTGCTGTGAGTTTATGGCGGCAATGAACATCACGTGATCACGTCACGAACATCATTCGTGATCACGTGATCGTGATCGTCATCAATGAGCGTGAATGAGCGAATCAGCGCGCTGCTCTGCCACCAATTCAGATTCCGTGTATAATATTCCTCGCTGAAAAAAAATATGGATCTAAAGATGAAAGGAAAAAAAACCTATGTGGTGTGAATGGCAATGTTCCTCGCTGAAATGTGAAAAAACGCAATCGCTTTTCGCTCTGAAATACGTGCGAACGCATAACTGAGTTAATGGCGGCAAGGAACATCACGTGATCGCTCTGAGCGAATCAGCGCGCTGCTCTGCCACCGGTCAGATTCCGTGCATAATATTCCTCGCTGAAATGCGCTGAGGTAAAAATATGGTAAAAAAATATTATGAAATATTTTTTTTTAGGTCGGCCATGTTCTTCCCAGGCTCAATGGCCATGTCTGTGCCAAATATCAAGCACGTGAGCCTCTCCGTTTAGGAGTCTATCGGTAACATTACACACACACACACACACACACACACACACACACACACACACACACACACACACACACACACACACACACACACAAACTGTGTTTTATATATATAGATATATATATGCATATGCATATTCAAACCCTCTAACTTGACGACCAGTAGGGCACAGATTGATGAGACCTTTACTTATGAGTGTTAATATAACTTTTTGAACACACCTGTTGTGAACTTTACTTGTACAGTGCCAATGAAAATTATTTCTGGCATGTTCTGTATAAAATCCTGGAAATTCTACATCAGTAACATCACATAGAGCACTTAATGAAACATAATAGTAATAAGCAGTTATAAGTTCATACGCTCGTTCTCCCACCGTACAAAAGATAACGGCTAGACACATTAAATAAATCGTCTTTCTCGTCAATGTCTTTATTATGTGCTTCCTACTTCTTAACGACGTATCCATGGCAAACATTTACGATTCGTTGCACAGTGGGAACGGTGTTTCATCTGGTGATATTGCCATGCATAAAGATGGGCTAAGCTTTCTGTTGTAAAACCCTGGAATCAATGCCTTTTCAATTGGCTTTGGTGACATCTCCAGGAGGATAATCTTTAACGAGCTCCTCGAGATGTCCAGCATTGTACAATAAGTGTTTCTTATACCCTTTTTGATTATAATCGTAGCTATTTGCCTGATAGACCAATTTTCTCATGCAGTGACTTGACATTCAAAACCTTTTCTCTCTTCATTCCCCTATGTGCCTGGCTCAGCAATCTTCCTTGCCAAAAGTACACCCCATGGGTTTTGGAACGAGCCATTCCAAATTAAAGTAAATATTACTTGGATGTTCAAGGGACCACGACAGAGGATGAGGCCATCTGGCCCAACGTGCTTACAATCAACCAACATCACCCTAACCCAAAGGCTGGTGTTGCCTTCATTGTTAAGGTGGCTGGCTTACAAGTTTACAAGGTGTTTACAAGGTCAGGAGTGAACAAATGGCAGCACCTCTGCTGCCATGCCTTTGCAGATAGACAATTCTATACATTAACTTCTCTTTGAGTGAAAGACGCCTTACTATCGTC
The DNA here is from genome assembly GCF_964187855.1 of Myxine glutinosa. Classification (NCBI taxonomy): domain Eukaryota; kingdom Metazoa; phylum Chordata; class Myxini; order Myxiniformes; family Myxinidae; genus Myxine; species Myxine glutinosa. The sequence continues at coordinate 44,861,447 of NC_136262.1, read as the reverse complement.
CTAGATCTCCTATTATTTACTTTAAGGCTGTGGCCTTAAAAGAAAATTGTTTTAAAAAAACTTTTCTCCATTTATTTTGTCTATACTGTTCATTATCTTAAACTATAAGATTCCCTTGTAATCGTCTCAGCATTGTGAAACAAAATGGAGCAATAATGCTTCAAGAGTGAAACAAATGTCAACTGTGCGGCTTATCCTTTGGAAAGATCCATCGAAACAGCCCATTCCTCCAGGGACATCCAGACAGTTGGTTGGGCCCAACACTCTTATGCAAGAAGACCCAAAGGGGCAAGTTTGAAGCATTGCTAAATCTGATTCAGGATAAAACACCTTGCATTTTTTAAATACAGGTGTCTACAGTCTGTAGACTGTTCAAGACGCCAAAGCCAGCAGGCTCACGCGATTTACTGAAGATATGGAAATGTAACTGGGGAAGCTTGGGTTAAACAGTCCATTGGTTAACCTCGGGCATATGCAACGGCCCTGCCTTCGGTAAACAAACTTGTAGGAAAAACGCAGCAAGCAGATTTAGTTTGGTGTTGTGTTGTAACTCAGCACGGCAGCCATATTTCCCTTGACTGCAGCCTTTCCTGGAGGGAGGCATTGGCCTACGACCTCGCTGCATGCACAAGGTTCATAATATGATATAACTCATATCTCGTGCTCTTCTTGCCCAGCTACCCAAATGAAGAATTCCTGCTGCACTCCAAAGGGACATTGTTCATGTTTGGCTGCATGAGCAGAACACCTTTTCTACCCTGCTATTGATTTGCTGTTCAGCAAAGCACTTAAACTTTCCTCTTTCTACATTCCTAATTTTTGCTTCATTGTTACATGTCATTTTATTCCACAGTTCATTCAATTCCACAAGTCAGCGAAAATCATGATACGACTTTGTGGTAAAGCAAAAAAAACAACATTTGAGTGTGCTGAAGTGGTTATTTTAAATTCATGAAAATCGTTTTTGTTTTTTTTAGATTGAGGTATGCCTCATTTTGTTGTAGTTAAATATGTACAACAACACGATTGTGCACGTGTGTGTTGGTTGTTATCTCCATGTGCGGGTTTCGGAAGGTGGAATGGAGTCCTACCAGGTCTCGAAGTATCCACCTCCATTTCAGTAAGGGATCATGATTCATTGACCAAACTGTGAAGTTTTCTTGTTCTCAAAGTTTTGGGCTCTTTTCAGGATCGTCACCGAGCCTCGGACAGCTTCCATCTGAAGCTTCCATCTGAAGTTCATCTATCTATAATGCCAGTAATCTCTGTGTGTCTGTCTGTGTGTCTGTGTGTTTGTCTGTGACCGCTGTTTCTCGACAACCACGGGTCCGATATACTTGAAACTTGCCAGGTATATTGCTGGGGACCCGAGGATGTGCCTTTTCAAGGTTTGTAATTAATCGGACAAGTACCTACCGAGCTATGTCCAAAAAACGCTTCAACCAATCAGAGAGCAGCGAGCTATCACGTGTGCCGAACCGTTAATGCAATGCAAGCGTTAATGCGTTAATGCAAGGCTTTTCTTTTTTTCCCTCTTCTCTTTCTACTTTTCCTTGCGATTAAATTGCAAACAGCCAAAATACGTTGGCGCTAATTGAATAATTGGCCATTAACACTAAAATAATCGTAACTGCGATATGCCAACTTCCGGACAGTGCAGCCTTCCATGTTGTTGTTGTTTGCAGCAGCTGTTTGCAGCAAGGCAAGGCTTTTCTTTTTTTCCCTCTTCTCTTTCTACTTTTCCTTGCGATTAAATTGCAAAAAGCCAAAATACGTTGGCGATAATTGAATAAATGGGCATTAATAGATAGATAGATAGATATGCGATATGCGAACTTCCGGACAGTGTGCGCGTTACGAGCTGACCGCCATTACGGTACGTAATTCGATTTCTTATGCGCATTATTTCTCCCAATTCAGTCAGAGCGAAGGGCGGAAGCGAAGAGCGTTGTTATTTTTTGTTTACGGGCGTACGGGCGGGGTAGAGCGTACGGGTAGCGTTTTTTTTTTTTTTGGGCAAGGAACGGGCACCCACGTACGGGCAATGCCCTAGTTTGTAGAAATACTCCCAGAGATGTTTTTAAGAACTTCTTGAGGTTCTCTGGTACAATTTTGGTGCGGTATTTTCATTTTTTTTGTATACAGTCATGGATGTGTAAGAGCAAACACATTAAACACGAAAACATGCACGGACACATAAAACGTACATTAGATGGCACATAAAACATGCAGGAGACAAGAGGGGGCGAGAGGAAAGCATACAAGCACAACAACAGTAGTGAACAGGGATGTCGGTAGATCCGTGGAAGGGAGATGGGGCTGGGAGGGAGGGGGAAGGGGTACTTTGCTTCAAAAAAGGCAAATTAACACTACTCGGAATTTCAGGAACGAAGTTGGAGATTGAAAGAGGTTGATTTGGGGTGTTTTAACGGGGGTAGAAAAGATCAAGGTTTTTGATTTGAGAAGATAAGAGATGGTGGTGAACAGATTTTTTAAAGACCTGGAGGGGAGAGTGGGATTGAAGAGAGTGAGGGAGTTTGTTCCAAAGGTGGGAGAAAAGAGGAATGAAAGAGTGAAGGTGAACAGAGAGTCTTGATTTTGGCAGGTTCACCAGAAGAGGGTTGCTGGCAGATCTTGTGCATCCTGAAAGAATATTTGGGGGACCGAGCACAGACAGAGCTGGGGGAGCAAGGCCGGAGAGGAGTCGGAAGAAAACAGAAAGACCACCAACCTGCCTGTGGTGAGCGAGTGAAAGGCCCTCAGAATCAGCTTCATCACGGGAGATAGTGCTGCTACGGCTGGTGCGAGAGAGGTACCAACAACCAGCCAGCTGGCATGATGACAGTTGAAGTTGCCATATAATTTTCATTGCTTTTCAGCTTCCAAGACTTTTTTTTTTGTTTTTTTTTTGTATACTGAATCGAGGCTCGTGAAAGAGCTAACATTTACTTCACAAACAAATCGACCAGACAAACAAAATACACAAAAAGAGGGAGCGGAAGACAAGATGGGGAGAAAAGGGGAAGCACACAAACACAACATCCGAGAGCAGAGAGATGTGTGGAAGGGAGAGGGCCCGGGGGGGGGGGGGGGGGGAAGTATAAAGCCCAAGGACTTCCAGGACAGAAGAATTTTTCCAACCCAACAAGAAGTATAAAGCCCAACAGACATAATTTTTTCGCTTCATTCTTGAGGTCTCGTTATTTGATAATTTTCTTGATTTCTGTGTTCTTTAGGCCAAACTGACTGGGTACTGACGACTCGATTAGCAATGCCGTATTTTCTTCTTTGTACATAAGTACTATATCCAGTCGCAATGCTTTGTTTTCTATGTTCACACTCGTTGGGATCATTAGATTGTATGAGAGCGTCACTTCTTTGTTTTCGATTTTTGTTTTTTGTTCTTGTTCCACGAGTTTTCTGTAACTGGGATATCAAAGGGTTTGCCGATGTGCCAGTGGATTACTCTACATACCTTGTTGTGCCTTTGTGTATACATCTGTTCTGGCATGATTTTTTTTACATCCCAATAGGAGGTGGCTCGTACTTTGTTTCTCCCTTGCGGGATCTGCACTTGTCTGATCGTCTAAATCCTGCCATTTTCGTGAAGTCATTCATGTACTGTCCCTGGTCCAAGGTCAGATCAACAGTTCTACACCACAGTTGAGCTGACCTCTTCTGAGACATTCCAATGAGCATTCTTTGTCTATGCCCATTCTGTCCAATTATTGTTTGTACATCCCTGCTCTTTTATCATTCTCTTTGTTGTCTAATGTACTGTATATCTCCTGGTATTTTGCTTCATATTTTCATTTTGTCTTTTTTACAATCATTGGGGCAGTATTGATTGCTGTTTTGGTTTATGTGTGACTTCTTCTCTTCACCTCTGTCTTTGAATTTTTTTTTGCTTGGTGGGTTAGTTATTAGTGATAGCTTTTCTGGTTTGTTGTCTTCATGGTTGTATACAAATTGGATTTGGTTGTTTGTTTTTTGTTGCATAGTATTGGAATACTGGTACTGCTAGATATTTTATGGCTTTGATTTTGTTTCTCGGAGTGAGATATGCTTTCAGGATCAGCCTCGTTCTACGCAGGTATTCTTTGGCAATTGATTTGCACATTTGTTTGTGACATATTTGGTGGCCCTCTTCTACTCCAAGGTATTTGTATGATCCTTCATTTTCCAGTTCCTGTATTGTATCTAGATCTTGTTTTATCTTGTCCAGTTTTGTTGGTTTACCCTGTACGAATGTGCACTTGGCACACTTGTCTAAGCCAAATTCCATTTGAATGTCGTGAGAGTGCCGCTTCACTAATTTCAGTTATTCTGCGAGTTTTTTGGCATTTAGTGCGTAAAGCTTTAAATCATCCCTGTACAACAGATGTGTCACTTTTCATCTTTCTTTGGATGTTATTGTATTGGAGGTTAGGTTATATCCATGTCCTTGCTCATTTGAGGTTGTTCAGTGAGTGGGTCCAGAGCCATACAGACCAGGAGGGTGAGAGACTGTCTCCCTGAAAGATCCATTGACCCCTCTTGATTCTCAGCATCTTCACCCCTGGTATTTCAATCTTTCTTTCTGAGTGCTGCAGTATCAGTGTGGTACTGTACTCCAGAGTTGCATTGCTTTCTCAATCAATTTGATTATTTTGGGATTGATTTTGTATATTTGCACGTATTTTATCATCCATGAATGTGGGACACCATTGAAAGCTTTCTTCTAGTCTATCGAGGTTGTGGACAATTTTGTTCTTCATATTTTGCAGTTTACAAGAATGGCCTTGTTCAGTAGTAGTGGTCTATTGTGCCATACCATCCTCTTTTCCATCCCTTCTGTTCTGTCTGTATAGTGCTCGTTGCTGTGTTGGGTGGTGATACATCATTTCTGTGATTATTCCTGTCAGGTTATATGATGTTGGTAGGCATTTATGATATTTATGAGGTAGTTGGGTTTCTTCTGATTTTGGGATGAGGAAGTTGTTAGCCTCGGTGAGCTATTCATCACTTGTCTTTTCCTCTTGGATATGTTCGTTGAATGTTCTGGTGCTTGTGAAGATCATCAAGGTGCTTCAACCAGAAGCCTGCAATCCCATCTGAGCCATCACTTTTGAAGTTTGACATTTTTCAAGTTGTTTAGTTTTTTTTGTCCCCCGTCGCACCGCGGAGCGAAAGGGGGACTATGGTTTTCCCCTCCGTCAGTGTGTGCGTCCGTGCGTGCGTAAGCGAAGGACCGAATCCTAATTTGGTGTGTGGGTGCAACCCACGTCAAAATCCAAGATGGCCGCCTTGCGTCTTCCACTTTGTCAACTCACATCACTTCACCGACGGGGGACCTAGGCGTAACGCTTGTTTTCTTTCATGCTATGATTTATATTTTGAGTTCGTTTTCAGGACATACTAACTCAAGGTCTTTGTCTTCAATTCCATATTTGCTTATTATTTTAAAAATAATCTTCTTTAGTTTGGGCTGCGATTTCCTCTTTGCAATTGTTTTATTTGTCCTGTCTCCTTTCTCAATTTTCTCTGTCTTTCAAGTCTTTGCTTCCATGGTGGTGCTTGGCTTTTATTCATGAGACATGGTCTTTAATCGGTGCGTTTTGCAGCGGCTCTATTCATTCAAAAAAAGTAAAAAAGAAACAACATAGCAAGAAAAATCTTGCTATATTGTTTCCTTTATACTTTTTCTTGAATGAACAAAGGCACTGCAACACACACAGTACTTATTTGCTACAATTTAATAGTTGTATGAAAGTAAGCAAAAGTTTGCACAATATGTGACACCACAATGCGTGACACCACAATATGTGTCACCACAATCGGGTGAACAAACTGTGCACAAGCTGAATGAAACAGCAAGAGAAGGAAGAGAAGTGGGAATGAAACAGAAAAGGAACGAACAAACTGCCAACTAGCGAACGAATAGAGGCGAAGGAGAGGTGGGGAAAAAAAAATCACAATAACCTGGAAATAGGGAGTGCTTGAGAATGGTGCCATTTGAGGTAGAAGAGATCATGTGTATGGGTGAAGAAGTGGTGAACAGCTGTCCTGAAGCCCTGGAAGGAAGAATGGGACTGAACAGACTGGGAAAGTTGGTTCCACGGGTGAGAGAAAAGAGAAACAAATGAGTGGAGGTGAGCAGTGAGCCTGGATTTTGGTAGTTTAACAAGAAGAGGATTACTGGCCGACCATGTGTTGGCCTGGTGTTGGCTTAGCGGTTAGGGTGCAGGCTTGGGATCCTAGGATCCTGGGTTCGAATCCCGGTCGATCGCTAAATTAACACCAGGGGAGTTGACTCAGCCTGTCATCCTTCCGAGGTTGGCAAATTGAGTACCAGCTTGCTGGGATGAATGATCCCGGTGTGTACCCCGGTTAGAATAGGTACACCGTATCCCTGCGCATCGTAAGAGGTGACTAAGGGTTGGCGCCAGGAAGAGCATCCGGCCATAAAAACATTGCCTCAAACAGGGAACCATGATTGTCATGGGGCCCGCAAGGCTAACCCCTGCTCTAGCGGGGAAAATGGCCTTAAAACGATCATTCATTCATTCATTCATGTGTGCCATGCAGAAACCTGGGAGGGACTGAGCCAAGAGAGGACAGACAGTGCAAGACCAAAAAGGAGGCGGGAGAATACAGAGAGGCCACCAACCTAGCTGCGATGCAAAAGTAACAGGCCTCGTCACTCAGCTTTGTCACAGGAGACCCCAATGATTTAGAGGGCCTTGTTTTCCATGGCATTAATATGAGACAGGAGTGAAGCTGGGGTGCCAGCCCAAAGGGGAGAGCAGTTCTCAAGCTGTGAATGACAGACTTGTCAGTTGTTAAAAGTTCTGATTGGCCAAAGAAAGACCTTGCATAAAAATGGATGTCTAGTCTGTAGCTGGCTTTGGAGGCCATCTTGGAAATGTGATCTGTCCAAGAAAGTTCATGGTTGATGGTCAGGCCCAAATATTTGAGTGTCTTAACCTCTTCAAGTGGTTTGCTTCAGGGGTAGATGGGAGGGTTTGCCAGACGATCCTTTTGCAGAGACTGGGTGAGTGTGTGTGATTTGTCTGGGTTGAAAGACCTATTCCAAGTGTTGGACCAGCTCCCGATTCTGTGAACGTCTGCAGAGAGGGAAGAGGCTGCTGCCTGCCTGTCTGAAGGATGAGAAATGATACGCAGAGGGTGGAATCATCAGCAATGAGATAAGCAGGACTTTCCAGGGAAACAGAAAGATAATTGATGAAGATGAGGCATGAGATTGGGCCCAATACACTACATTGAGGCACTTAAGCCTTGCCAGGGAGAGGAGATGAGAGGATCCCGTTAAGAGCTATATGCTGAATATGGGAGTGAAGAAAATCAATGATTCATGATGGGAGATGGCCTTGGATGTCATAAGCAAAGAGTATGGAGATCATGGCGGGGTTCCAGGCTGTATCGAATGCTCTAGATATGTCCAGATAAATGGTCCTGATCTCATGTCCAAGATTGAGTGCTTCCATCCATTGTTGGACTTGTAGCAGATTGTCCAAAGTGGCATGACTGGGTCTGAAACCGAACTGATGATATCAGTCTGTTTGAGAAAGGAAGGATTTAATCTCAACTGCAATAATTGATTCCATAACCTTTATTATAATTGGCAGTAAGCTAATAGGCCTGTTCTACAAAGTACAGCAGTGGAAGTTGATAAATTGCATCAAACCATGAAGATATATATGCTTTGAGCACTGACCTCGTTAAGCCGCTTTGCGGTGGAACAGATGGAGCCACTGCCCTCACTGGTGTGGATTTAATTTGGCCGGGGCTGCTCAGCGGGTCCTACGATGGAGTGACAGACACCCTGTAGAGGATTTGTTCTTAATGACAAAAATGTTCACTTGCCATGAATGCAACACAGCTATGGACTCAAAAGAGCATAGTCTCCCATCACCACCATCACTACCTTGAACTCTATGGCATTATGGATTCCATCCCAAGCACGAAATTATGTTTGTCAGCACATTGTTAGTTTGGAATACTGGTTTGGGAACATGTCACAGAGCATGTGGTGAGGTGGAAAGAACTGGGAAGTGGCCCTGTGCTGTGTGCAGGAAGGGTGTCGGAGTGAACTCCATTCAATGTACAATATGCGCTGAGTGGGTTCATCAAAAATGTAGTGGTCTGAGGGTCATTAACCAGTGTGGCAGCTACATTCAAATGCAAGGTGTGCACAGAGGGAGCTGCAGATGGAGTAAATGTTGAGTTGGATCTTGGAGACGGCGTGAAGCTGGAAGGTGTGAAAACATTTTGCTACCTCGGAGACATGCTGAATGGAGAAGGTGGATCAGACTCGGCAACAGTTGCTAGAGTGAGATGTGCATGGAAGAAGTTTCGGGAACTGAGTGGCGTGCTGATGAGGAGGGGAGTGTCGTTGAAGCTAAAGGGAAAGGTGTATGCTGCATGTGTGAGAAGTGTTATGATTTATGGGAGCGAGACATGGGTAATGAACGTAGAGCAGCAACGAAGCCTGGAAAGGGTGGAAATGCGAATGGTTCGGTGGATGTGTGGAGTATCGTTGAGAGAGAGGAAGACAAATGATGAATTGCGAAAAATGATGGGAATAGAGCCTGTGATTGATGTTGTGAAGAGGAACAGGTTGAGATGGTTTGGTCATGTGTTGAGGAAGGATGAAAGTGACTGGTTGAGAAGAGTGATGGAAATGAATGTAGAAGGAAGTAGAGGACGGGGAAGACCGAGAGAGACTTGGCTAAAGACGGTGGAAGAAGAAATGCGGGCAAGGGGGTTAACAAGGAGAGATGCAGAAAATAGGGCAAGATGGAGAAGATTGTCATGGGGACCGCAAGGCTAACCCCCGCTCTAGCAGGGAAAATGGCCTTAAAATGCATGTTGTGTGTTGTTGTTGTCACAGAATGCTTCTGTGGTATTAATACTTTTCATGTGAAGACAAGCAAGTGCATTTGCAAAACAGTTCCAAACTAGAACGTCACTCAGTAGAGAGCATACCTCCACCTGGTTGGCCCTATCACTCAATGGTGACGAATCACTGAAAAAATTCTAATAGCCGGATCCGGATCTTCCCCAAAATTGAATCGATTCTTCCTTGTCACAAACACAAACACACGAAAGAAGTCCAATAACTTTCGTCCAAATCCATCCATAACTTTTTGAGATATCCCGCTATGTATCGTTTTGGCCCGATCTCCCAATGGTGAAGAATCACTTAAGAAAAAATTAATAATTCTCATATCCGAATCCATATTCAGATCTTCACCAAAATCGAACCGAATCGTCCTCGTCAGAGACCCAACCGGTCCACGATGTTTCGTCAAAATCCGTCCACAACCTTTTGAGATATCCTGCTATGTATCGTTTTTGGCCCTATCTCCCAATGGTGAAGATCCACTTAAAAATTCTAGTAGCCGGATCCGAATCCGGATCTTTACCAAAATCTAATCATTTTGCCCTTGTCACATATGCTACATCTCTGCCAAATTTCGTCCGAATCCGCCCACAACGTTTTGAGATATTTTGTTCACAAACAAACAAACAAACAGATGAAAAATCACTCATAGAGCGACACTTGGCAAAACAGAACAAAGTAGAATGGCACTCAGTAGAGCATCCTTTTGACCTCAAAAATAGTTTGTGGTAGAATTCAGTGACCTGATATGCAAATCGTCTTCAAAGTTTAAGCTAATTGGATGAAAATTGACAATTTTAGAAATGTGGCCTATGTTGACCTTTTGGCGTATGTTGACCTCAAAAATAGTTGGTGGTTGGTTTCAGTAAGCTGATATGCAAATCTTATTCAGATTTCAAGTCAATTGGATGAAAATTGAGTATTTTATAAATTCGAAAAAAGTGGTTGATCTTTGGCCTATGTTGACCTTTTGGCCATTGTTGATCTCAAAAATAGTGGGTGGTTGAATTCAGTTGGCTGATATGAAAATTCCATTCAAATTCCAAGTCAATCAGATGAAAATTGAAGATTTTAGAAATTTAAAATAGTTGTTGACCTTTGGTCTATGTTGACCTTTTTGCCTATGCTGATCTCAAAAATAGTTGGTGGTTGAATGCAGTTAGCTGATATGTAAATCCCATTCAAATTTCAATTGAATCGGATGAAAATTGAGTATTTTAGAAATTTGAAATTGTAGTTGACCTTTGGCCTATGTTGACTTTTTGGCCTATGCTTATCTCAAAAGTAGTTTATGGTTGAATTCAGTTTGCCGATATGAAAATCCCATTCAAATTTCAAGTCAATCGGATGAAAATTGAGGATTATAGAAATTCTAAAAAGTGGTTGACCTTTTGGCCTATGCTTATCTCAAAAGTAGTTTATGGTTGAATTCAGTTTGCCGATATGTAAATCTTATTCAAATTTCAAGTCGATCAGATGAAAATTGAGGATTTTAGAAATTTGAAAAAAAAGTGGTTGACCTTTGGCCTATGTTGACCTTTTGACCTCAAAAATTTATAGGATTTTGTCGGACCATGAACTGTACTATTCGGTGAAGTTTCGTGAAGATCGGTTTAAAATTGGGACCTGTAGGCAAGTATAAGTGAGCGGACAGACATACACACAAACACACAAACCAGAGTGATCAACATACTAGGCAATTTAAAAAAAAATTTTTTGCCAAGTAACAAACGGACAGACAGGGGTGAAAACCAAGAACTCTGTTAAGTTGCCACAACACACAACTTCCAATGGAAAAGCAGCACAATGAATGCTTACTTACTTCGACATCGACATTCAATGACAGCAAAATACCAACCTTTCAGTGCTAAATGAATGAATAAAATTGATGTTTTAAGTTAGAGAGGATGGACAGGTTTGTTCAACATCAAGGTGATTTGAATATAATTTGTTCCCCATAAAGTACCGAAAGTTTAAAAATTGTATTATTTGTACATGGGGAAAGTAATTTACTAGATGAACGTCAAGTCACATTAAGGTAAAAAATTACCATGTTTTCAAAATCAATCATTTGGCAACAGACAGTAAAAAGGTCTTGCACCTCGACTTGTACATGGGGTGTATTGAATACTCAATTCGCCATGCTTGCCATGTGCAAAAAATACTAATCATGATTTGTGGGTTGGCTAGAGTTTGTTGTTGCTTCGTATGCCTGTGGCTACTGGTTGCATCATTTTCGGGAATTGTGGCTGGGCCACTGATGCAGTCAGTGCCCTTGTTGCCAGTAAACCGGCACTCATTTTGCTGACTTCAGAGGATGACAAGCTGAGTCAACCCACCTGGTGCTATTTCAGCGGTGTGACGGGGGCTCTAACTCAAGATCCTCAGATCTTAAGCCACCCACCTTAACTGTTAAGGCAACACCAGGCATAGGTCTGTGTGGAGTAAGCAGCCATGGGAATTAAACCCACATCAACCAATGGAGAAAGAAACTTCTCGGTACCCAACCAAACAGCTAGCTAGCTCCAGGCAGCTTTCATGGTAGTTGCGCAATCTGCACTTGAGTTGGCTTACAGATACTGTGAAAATGCTTTGTCCGATAATTTAATCTAAATGAACATCTTGTGGAGATCCTGCTACCACCTTCATTGGTCTGTCGTGGAGTAAGTTGTTTGGGTGTTAATAACCGCTGTGTACGTTTTGTTAAGCCTCCCGATAGGATAGTAGCAGGCTTATGTTATAGCTGTTGTATGGTTTGTTTTTACAATCTGTGCCCCCAATTTGTAATGGTAACTCAGAGTTAATTAGACCCCTAGGAGTACTGAACCATCATTTTGGTTTTTTGGTTTTTTTTATTTTAATTCCTTTACTGCCAATTTCTGAAATTTCCAAGCTGTATCTCGGAGCCAGCTGGGACTTTAGGAATGAAATTTTGCATCAATAATGGAAATACAAGGTGCGTGGTGTTTATACAAGCTTTTTTGACCTTGACTTAATTTTAAGGTCATGACCAAATTATAGACATTTTAACATTTCTCACCATACCATAACTCGAATTAACTTTTTTCTGATCAGAAGGAAATTGTCCTCTCTTGATAGCCTACAGAAAGGCACATTTACTCCTCACTTGCATCAGTTAAAGGTCAAGGTCTTTAAAAGTCTGAATTATAGGTCAATGGTAACACCCCTAGGAGTACTAAACCACCACTTAGGTTTTTCTCCTTTTTTTCTGTCAATATCCGAGCTGTATCTCGGATCCGGCTGAAACTTTTGGAACAAAATTTTGCATCAACAATAGGAATAAAAAGTATGCAGGATTGACATAATTAACTAGACATATTTTTAAGGTTAAGACCTAATTTGACATTTTAACATGTTTCACCATGAGTCGACTAAAGTTGGGCTGATTGGGATTAAATTGACCTCTCTAGATAGCCTAGATAAAGGTGCATTTATAATTAATTTACATCAAACCCCTTAAAGGTCAAGGTCAAATGGCGGTCTGACAAAAATAACGCATTTTTTGTCATCGCTCAATTTTGCCAATGCGTCATCTCAGACTGCTTGGTCTTCCAATATGTCCATCATAATAATGTACCCTCACTGAAGTTTTGCACCTGATATATGATTAAAGTCCATGACCTACCGCATTTTTGTGACGTAATTGACAAAGAACACCTTTTTGATGATAGCTTGAATAATTTTTCACTGATTTTCATGATGTTGAGTTTTATGGATGGATTGATGGAGACACATTTAATTCATTTACACTCGAACTCCAAATGTTAAAGGTGAAGGCCATAAAGCAGTCCAAAAATAAAATGGCCATCATTGGATCACGGGCACCAGTGGAGGCTTACCCTTGGCGATCGCTTTATGATCGCAGATATCTAATGTTCATTAGCTTTTTTGTTTTTTTTATTTTACAAGCCTTGAGTCTTCATATTGTGTGACGAGACCAACCAGTTGCTGTGCCCAGCAGTAAATCTCTGGTTTATTATTTATCTGATGCTTGTGCAGTTGAGTAATAACAGATTATATACTTACTAGTGGGGTCACCCGTGGGAATCCCACGGGCATGGACATGTGTGACATTTGGACATCGTCATTTAGATACTGCACATTCATTTTTACAATATGTTTACTGGCTATTTATCAGATCCACAAATGATGTAATCTACACAATGTATTTACTTCTGATATCATGTGAATGCATGTGCTTGCACATGGGAAATACAGTTTGAAATGTGTCATTACACTTTTCTTTTCTTTTTGTACACGAGATCGAGGCTCGTGCAAGAGCTAACACTAATCACAAAAAGACAAACTGACACATAAAACAAATGATAAAGGAAGCGGGAGACAAGATGAGGAGAGAGGGAAGTACACAATTACCACATTTGAGAGCAGGGACATCGGGAGATCGGTGGGAGGTAGAGGGCTTGGGTGTGGGTGAAGGGGGTACACGGGATAAAATAAATTGACACTACTAGGAATTTCAGGAATTAAGTGGATTTGGGGTGTAATTTGGTGAGATTAAACACATGGACACTGTTAGGACGTCCAGGAAAGAAGTCAAAATTTCAAAAAATTGGATCTGGGGTGAATTAAAGGGGGGTAGAAAAGTTCAAGGTTTTGGATGGGGAAAGACAAGAGATGGCAGTGAACAGCTGTTTTAAAGACCTGGAGGGAGGAGTGGGATTGAATAGAGTGAGGGAGTTTGTTCCAGAGGTGGGACAAAAAAGGAATGAAAGAGTGAAGGTGAATGGAGTCTTGATTTTGGCAGCTTAACCATAAGAGGGTTGCATGCAGATCTTGTGAGACCTGTAGGAATATTTGGGGGACAGAGCACAGACAGAGCTGGGTGAGCTAGGCCGGAGAGGAGTCGGTAGAAGACAGAAAGACCACCTACCTGCCTGCGGTGAGTGAGTGAAAGGCCCTCAGTGTTAGCTTCATCGTGGGAGATTCCAATGATTCTGAAAGCTTTGGTTTCTACAGCGTGAACCCGAGCTAGGTTTGAGGAAGGAGCACCAGCCCAGAGGGGAGAACAGTATTCCATTGAGCTGCGGATGAAAGCCTTGTATGTGGTGAGGAGCTCAGGTGTGCCAAGGAAGGACTTCGCACGACGGAGGATGCCCAGTCGGCAATTGACTTTGGAGACCAGATTTGAAATGTGGTTTTCCCAGGAAAGATCATGGCAGATAGTGCGACCCAAAGGCTTGAGTGACAGAACTTCTTGGAGAGGATTATTCAGAAAGTAGATGGCAGGATTTTCCAGATGATCTTTTCGGAGAGACATAGTGAGAGTGTGAGATTTGTCAGGATTGAAAGACATGTTCCACTTGTTTGACCAGTCTGTGATTTTGTCCAGGTCTGCAGAAAGTGAGAAGGCTGCAGACTGCCAATCTGAGGGATGAGGTATGGAGCGGCAGAGAGTGGAGTCATCAGCAAAAAGATAAGAGAGGATTTTCCAGAGAGTCGGAGAGATAATTGATGAAGACCAGAAAAGGCACAGGGCCCAGAACACTGCCTTGGGGAACTCCAGCCTGAACAGGAAGGGGAGATGAGGGAAATCCATTCAGGGCCACACGTTGACTATGACCAGAGAGGAAGTCCACAAGCCATGCGTGGAGATTTCCATGGATACCATAGGAGGAGAGTTTGGTGAGCAGAGCGGGGTGCCAGACCGTATAGAAGGCACGTGATATGTCAAGGGAGACATCTCTGATTTCCTGTTTGGCATTAAGGACCTCCATCGGTTGTTGAGACAGCAGAAGCAGCATGTCCAGAGTAGAATGACCTGGTCTGAATCCAAATTGATGATCCGAGATCAAGCCATTGGAGAAGAGGAAGGATTTGATGTCAGAAGCGATGATTGATTCCATGACCTTGCTGATTATTGGGAGCAAGCTTATTGGTCTGTAGTTGCAAGGATCTGTTTTTGCACCTTTTTGTGTAAAGCTGTAATGTTGGCTGATTTCATGGCAGACGACCTTGAGCAAAAGAGAGAGTGAAGAGATAAGAGATAGGGTGAGATAGAGCAGCAGAGCTGGATTTTAGGACCCGTGGGCTGATGCCGCCTGGTCCAGTTGCAGAATCAGAGTCGAGGTTTGACAAAAACTTCTCCACCTTGTCAGGAGAGAAGGACACAGAGTCCTGGAGCAGCTGAGTTCGACTGGGAAAGGTGGATACAGAGAGAGAGGGGTTCGGTTCGGGACCTAATATAAAATGTGACTTCCAGAGCTCAAATCCTCTCCCTCCCCACCTCCATCCCCCCCACACCACGCACACTGCACCGGGGAGTGGATAACCCACAGGGGAGTTGGTCACACACAGGGGAGTTGTGTCACACACGGGGGAGTGGGTCACACACGGGGGAGTGGGTCACACACGGGGGAGTGGGTCACACACGGGGGAGTGGGTCACACATGGGGGAGTGGGTCACACACGGGGGAGTGGGTCACACACAGAGGAGTGGGTCACACACGGGGGAGTGGGTCACACACGGGGGAGTGGGTCACACACGGGGGAGTGGGTCACACACGGGGGAGTGGGTCACACACGGGGGAGTGGGTCACACACGGTGGAGTGGGTCACACACGGTGGAGGGGGTCACACACGGTGGAGGGGGTCACACACGGTGGAGGGGGTCACACACGGTGGAGGGGGTCACACACGGTGGAGTGGGTCACACACGGTGGAGTGGGTCACACACGGTGGAGTGGGTCACACACGGTGGAGTGGGTCACACACGGTGGAGTGGGTCACACACGGTGGAGTGGATCACACACGGTGGACGGCGCACACATGGGGGAGTAGATCACACACGGGGGAGTGGATCACACAAACACACACACATGGGGAAGTGGGTCACACACACACACACACACACACACGGGGGGGGGGGGGAGTGGGTCACACACACACACACACACACACACACACACGGGGAAGTGGGTCACACACACACGGGGGAGTGAGTCACACACACACACGGGGGAGTGAGTCACACACACACACACACACATGGGGGACTTTGTCACACACACACACACACACACACACATTTGGGGGGGGGGGGGGAGGGTGTGGAGGATCACGACGTTCATTGGTGGTCTCGTTCTGTTCCCTCATTCTTTTATTCATTTTGAAAATGGGAGTTACAAATGACCCTCATGCAACTCATTGAGACATCGTTGACATAAAGAAGCAGGAATGACCACCCACATGCCCCACATTACATAACCTTGAGCTAAGGACAGCTCAGATACATGTGACACATATGGAGCATATTCTGACGTCGAGAGCACGGCGCACCAAGAACCTGACAAAACAACGTGCGCAACACGTGACAGCACGGGATCACAACGAATGGCAGTGGCCACTTCCACAGCGATTATAATCGTAATTACCGGACCATATTATTTCCCATCTGTGTTTATTTATTTATTTCACATCTGTGAATTACATGTCCATGCACATGTGAAATGGAGTTTCTTTATAAATCCAGGATGTGAACACGATTCAGCCTTGAAAACTCGTGCGAAAACAAACAAATTTTTTTATTAAAGATCTCACGATTTTATTTCCTATAAATATGAAACGCATCTTCTTTGGGCGGTGTATAATCGCTCCGAACGAAACAGGCATTACCTGGTTTTCTTTGCTTGAGTTGTAATCAAAATGGACCTTTGTTTCTTCAAAAAGTAATTCATGATCAAAGACATGTTGATTCAGTCTTAAAATGCACATGACTTCTTCATTTTTAAGCTTGAATGCATCGAAAACTTTTCGCTTTACAAAGTAAAAATAGATTAAAACCAAACGTTATTAATAAATATTGTATTCCATAATTAGTTTACATTATACAGGCCTTCTCATTTAAAATGCATTTTGTTCTGTAAACGTTAACTTTCACCAAATATTTCCCGTCTCCATTATTTGGGCGGTGTATGATTATACCGTGCCGATCTCGGCTATTTCCTGCCTGTGCATTAACTTTCAACAAATTTCCTTCCCGTTTTTTGCAACCGAGTCTAAAACCATGTTAGCGACTGTGAAAAATGAAATGAGATATCGAATTAGAGTTGAAATAAAACTGTGATAGAGAGCGAGACACCGCGGGCCTAAGAAAAGAGGCCTCAAAGCTATGCGAGGAAACAAAATGGTAGTGATTGTTTTTTGAAGCCCCTCCCAGACCGGGTGTAGCCACACCCATGGGCAGACAGATCACAGATAGACAGACAGACAGACAGACGTGATCATCTAAGCAGAATATTATATAGATAGAGAGATGCTTGTCTTTCTATGTGTCTGTGTGTGTCACCATCTTTCTCAGAGATAGCCAAATTGATCTTCCTCAAACTTTCAGAAGTTTATCAGAGAGAGCCGGCGAGTGTTTTCGCCAAAATTTTAAAAAATGACAATAACCAAAAAGTTTGATTTTTTTGTTAAAAATCGCTATATAGTGTCGACGTGAAAGATAATATTAAATGATACCTGACTTCATTCCTTCATGTGTGTATGGACGTGTTTTAGGCCCCACAAAAAAAAAAACCCAAAACTTGAATTCTTAAAATGCCTAATTTGTTATGAACAACATTCCATTATGTAAAACACTTGATAGCTCAAATTTTTTTCTTAAAAAAATCAACCAAATTGCTGTTTTCATGGCAACTATTGTTTATTTGGATTTCACAAGTATCATGCTATGCACAACATCCTTCTTGTTTGTCTGTGAGCAGGATATCTCAAAAATTAATGACCGACTCAGACAAAACTTGGTGGACATGTTGGGTGTGTGGCACGAATTAATCGATTAGATTCTGGTGAAGATCCTATAAGGATCCAGACACAATAACTTTTATAAAGTGATTATTAACCATTGAGAGATAGGGCCAAAAACAATATATAGCACAATATCTCAAAACGTTATGGACAGATTCGGATGAAACTCGATGGATGAGTTGGGGAGATGACAAGGACTTTGGTTCAGGTCGAGATACAGATCCAGTCTATCAGTGAGATACAAAACGTAAACCGTTCAGTCTGGCGGAGGTATGCGCTCTACTAAGTGTCGTTCAAGTTAGTTGCAAGTTTTTCTTCATTGTTTTGTATTTCTATGTTCTGTTTATTTTCTCAAACATTAGGAGCGGATGGAGTGCATAATTAATATCAGCTGCAAGAATTACAAATTTGAAATAGGTGTAGGATGTGAAAGCTTTGTACCACAATGATGTGTGTGGGAAAGTGTGAAATGAGAACTGGCTCAGAATGATATGACTTGGCAAAGATGTGATTCCACCCATGCAGGAAGTAGCACATGGATAATGAAGTTGAGCTATTCAATTGGCTCTCACCAAAACACCTGCCCCTGTTCCTCTCCTGATAAAAATTTGTTTCACAAAGATGACTGTCGCTCAAGTATCGAGGTGGTCAGAGAATCTAAGCACCAAAATTGTTGCAGTGCTGCAAGAATGGTGAGGAGCTAGAGATGTCGTGTAGGAGGTGGTTTGATGACCAGAGGGTGGTGTTCCCATATCTTGTGGATCCCAGGAACTTGGCTCTTTGAGGGATTTTGCGATGATGTTGAGATGGTCACTTCGGAAGACTAACGTCACTTCTGAGAAACACTATAGAAGTTTTTGAGCCTTCTCATTTTTCTAATTATTATCTTTGTTCTGCCTAGAATCCCCACAAGACTAGACTGTTTGACTTTTAGTCCTTGAGCCAGACCAAAAGTAATGCTCCGGCGGGGGGAGTAATTCTCATTATGATTTTCCATTAGACCAATGTCTCAAGTGTCAGAAAAGGTGTGATGGACATCTGAGAACGGTAGCTTAGTGCCCGGATGGACGCCATCTTTGAAACCACCCAGCTCGAAAATGCCCATTTGGTGGGGTACATTGTTGCACGTGTATCTGGACTTCTATACTAGCTATCGATGTGCGGTTGACGACTAAATATACGTCCGATGTGTACCGTCTAAATAAAAAATAATATGAAGCATTTTGTTTTAGATTAATTATTATAAAAATCAATTATCGAAAAAAAATCATATATTTTTCAATATTTTATTATTAGACTTGTACTTTTTTTAGTGAAACAACACTGGTATGATTTTCCAAATTATGCATTGTGCTACACCGTTTATCTGTCTATAAAAATAACTCAAAAACTAAAACATATCATCCACCACGAGTTTACAACAAATAAATGTAAAGAGGCATAAAATGACTTAGGCCGCCGCTGGCATTATCTATTCTGACGATAACGCAAGTTAGGAATGTCGTACGGAGAGGATTTTAACACCATACGATATCTAATAAGCAGGCGGAAATTGTTACATAGGAAATCTGCACTTTGGTGGCCATCTTGGATTTCAAAATGGCCGCCAATTATATTAATTATTCATTACTAGAGTTTGGAAAGACGTATGGAGCTGATTTTAACACCATACGATGTATATTCCTAATAAGCAAGCGGAGGTATCATTGAACATGTCATGTTTTAGTCAAATAACACCGGTATGATCTTCCAAATTATACATTTTGCTAAACCGTTTATCTGTCTATAAAGATTTTCAGGCAATTTGGCCTGCATTATAATAGAGAACAACATATGCTATACAATATACAGTGCAGTGCACACAAAGTACCACTTCCGTCACATGTGCACCCTTCGGTCCCGACTGTATTAGCATTCGATAACATCGACAGGCTAGAGGAATCGCTGAGTGGTGGCGGAACATCGCATCGCGTCAACGGTATCATCGTCCAACCGAAGTCGCAGTCGTGTTTGCCGCCCCAACCTCCATCGGCAGTATCCAAAGCAGATAAGAAGCGATCTATCCCGTCATCCAGCGATTTAGTTCCAATATACAGCGGTGGGAAACGAGAGGGCCCACCTGCAATCAAGCCTGCAGATCTTTCTGACACTCTTGCAGGCGCAACATCCCTTGCGCAGCGCCGAAATCACGTATGGATTATGACTCG
The DNA here is from genome assembly GCF_964187855.1 of Myxine glutinosa. Taxonomy (NCBI): domain Eukaryota; kingdom Metazoa; phylum Chordata; class Myxini; order Myxiniformes; family Myxinidae; genus Myxine; species Myxine glutinosa. Next base: position 44,841,548 of record NC_136262.1, on the reverse strand, counting down.
CATGCTGGAACCATGCGACCAGACAATCAGTTCGTGGACTGGTTTCAACATCATGACTAGAGATCGTGTTCAGGTGACGGAAGATGTAGTTGGCTACCTGCCGACTATAAACGCGCCTGCCACAGATATGGCAACAGTGCAAGAAATCCTCAGAGAAGCTCTGAACATCATGTCATCACTTCAGCTTGAGCGTATACCGGTGGTGCTAGACCAGGCACTATTTGCTAAGGCGACCGAAATAGCATGGAAAGATGTCGATCGATATGGAAGAATCGTGCTCATGATGGGGAACTTCCATACCATCTGTAACTTCATGTCGAGCATTGGGAAAATGTTTGGAGATGCAGGCCTTCGGGATGTAGCTGTTGAGTCAGGAGTAATCGCTGAAGGTTCCATCAACAGGGTTCTGGAAGGCAAGCAATACAACCGTGCTGTGCGACTCCACAAGTTGATGTACGAGGCACTAATGCGCATCATTTGGAAGGGCTTCCAGGTGTGGATAGAAAGCAATCATCCTGACAAGGAACCCCAGATTCGAAGCACTGACCTCAAAATTCGCAGCATCAAGGAGGATGTTTGCCACGAGACTCTCGCTGCTGCTCTCGATGATGATTCATGTGTACAGAGCTTTGACATGTTCGCGAAATACCTACATTTTCTGCGAACCAAACATGGAGACCTGGCTCGCTTCTGGATGATGTATATTGATATGGTAGAGACCCTGCTGGGGTTGATTCGTGCGGATAGAGAAGGCGACTGGATGCTTCACTTGGCTTGTGTCAGAAGAGTGATCCCTTGGTGTTTCGCAATGAACAAGGTGAACTATGCTAGATATCTACCAGTGTACTATGCACAGATGACGCAACTCCACGAAACATGCCCCGAGTTGTACAGGCATTTCAATCAAGGCTACTTCTCCGTACAGCTTAGACCAGGGAATCCATTTGCCAGAATCGCTGTTGATCAGACAACAGAAGAAACAGTAAACAAAGATACGCAAACAGCTGGAGGAACACGAGGTTTTAGTCTTCGACAAGGGGCTGTGTCACGATACTATCTAACTGCAGAAAATCGGGCTACTGCACTGAGGCAACTACGAGAAACTATCCTTGTGAATGGCAGCGACACATCTCACGCCAAGCACCCTGACTTGTCTACTTCTCGCATCAAACGTGATGAGTCTGGCGTCACAGCTATCTGTGATCTACTGGAAAATGACTGGACCAATCCATTCGCCGATGATCCGTCATGTCTTCTCAGTATATCTACCGGAGCGGCTGCGAGGGAGGACGTTTCTAATGACCTACTCAACACCCTGCAAAAGGGGGAAGCGGCGTATCAAAGCTTCCAGAAACGTCTTGAAGAGGGAACAGGCTTTCATGACACATTGAACAAGCTAAACTTGAAGACCTTTGGTAAGATCAAGCAGAAAGTTGTGAAGGGCACAAACAAGGAGATCGTCCTGAGAGCTGACAGACAACTGTTTGCCACCATGATACTCATCGCCAAGACAAGGAACCTCGACATGCAACTTGTCCTTTGTCACCCACTAGGGCCGTTACCATGGTCTTTGGCAAACGTTGATGGGTCAATGAAAAAAACGAACAAAGCTGCACTTGCGAAACACATGGAAGGTCTTGTGGAACCAGCCGAGAACGTTGACAAGCGAAGTGCAACAATAATTGATGCGATGGCTCTCATACAAAAGATGCATGGCGAGAACGACACGTTCGAAGAACTATCTGACCGCATCCTTGCTGCAGCGCTTCACGCTGGTCAAGGCAGTGAGCGCATCGATGTTGTCTTTGACACATACACAGAAGAATCCATCAAAGCAGCTGAGCGTGTGAACCGCGGTTCAAATGAAGGCATCAGTTTCAGCGAGATCAGACCCGCACACAAAATCATGAACTGGCGGCGTCTCCTTGCTTGCAGCCAGACAAAGGAGAAACTGGTTGTGTTTCTGGCGGAGTCGTGGAAACATGAAACAAATCGCGAAAAGCTAGGCAACAGAACACTGTATGTCACCTGTGGTGAAAAATGTCTGGTACTGACCCGCGATAGGTGGAAGTTGGTGCAAGCACTCGAATGTAGCCACGAGGAAGCAGACACGCGTATGTTTCTCCACGCAAAGCACGCCGCTACCCACTACAAGACGATCATCTTAGTGGCAGATGACACCGACGTTCTGATCATCAGTCTTCATCTCAGCAGAACCATCGATAGTCAGCTCTTCATCAGACGAGGAACAAAGGTTCGAGTCAGAATGATCGACGTTGGAAAGTTGGCTGCGGTATTGGGGTCTGGAGTTTGCAGTGCATTGCCAGGGCTTCATGCATGGAGCGGGTGTGACACTGTGAGTGCTCTGGCTAGCCAAGGAAAGATAAAGGCTTTGAAGCTTGTGCAAGCGAATGAGCTGTATCTTCAAGCATTCACAGATCTGGGATCTTCGTGGAATGTACCAACAGACGTCTTCAATAGCATTCAGGCCTTCACGTGTCAGCTGTACGCCAAGAACACGAAGATCGTCGGTGTTAATTCGCTCCGTTATCACATGTTCTGTGCAAAGAAGGGCCAGATCGAATCTGGACAATTGCCGCCTTGTGAAGACTCCTTGATGCAGCATACGCTTAGGGCCAACTATCAGGCGGCTATCTGGCGACGCAGCCTTGAAAACCTACCAGACGTCCCAACACCATCAGCAGGACATGGTTGGGAACTCGATGATGGCGGTTCGCTCACAATCCGATGGATGGCGGGTCTACCAGCTCCAGATGTCGTCTTGAATCTCATCTCATGCACATGCAGAAGGACGTGTCGACCGTCAGATTGCTCCTGCATACTGAATGGGTTGAAGTGCACTGTTGTGTGTAAGCTGCAGGGATGCTCCAACATGGTGCAGGATGATGCTATCGTGGCTCAGGATGCCAATGACTCTGATGGCGACTCTGATGATTAACTTTGTGTGCACTGTATATTGTATAGCATATGTTGTTCTCTATTATAATGCAGGCCAAATTGCCTGAAAATCTTTATAGACAGATAAACGGTTCAGCAAAATGTATAATTTGGAAGATCATACCGGTGTTATTTGACTAAAACATGACATGTTCAATGATACCTCCGCTTGCTTATTAGGAATATACATCGTATGGTGTTAAAATCAGCTCCATACGTCTTTCCAAACTCTAGTAATGAATAATTAATATAATTGGCGGCCATTTTGAAATCCAAGATGGCCACCAAAGTGCAGATTTCCTATGTAACAATTTCCGCCTGCTTATTAGATATCGTATGGTGTTAAAATCCTCTCCGTACGACATTCATAACTTGCGTTATCGTCAGAATAGATAATGCCAGCGGCGGCCTAAGTCATTTTATGCCTCTTTACATTTATTTGTTGTAAACTCGTGGTGGATGATATGTTTTAGTTTTTGAGTTATTTTTATAGACAGATAAACGGTGTAGCACAATGCATAATTTGGAAAATCATACCAGTGTTGTTTCACTAAAAAAAGTACAAGTCTAATAATAAAATATTGAAAAATATATGATTTTTTTTCGATAATTGATTTTTATAATAATTAATCTAAAACAAAATGCTTCATATTATTTTTTATTTAGACGGTACACATCGGACGTATATTTAGTCGTCAACCGCACATCGATAGCTAGTATAGAAGTCCAGATACACGTGCAACAATGTACCCCACCAAATGGGCATTTTCGAGCTGGGTGGTTTCAAAGATGGCGTCCATCCGGGCACTAAGCTACCGTTCTCAGATGTCCATCACACCTTTTCTGACACTTGAGACATTGGTCTAATGGAAAATCATAATGAGAATTACTCCCCCCGCCGGAGCATTCACTTCAAAATATGGCCGGTTGGCTCAAGGACTATTTAGGCTTTGTCACGACCCTGACCATACTACATATTAATGTTTATTTTAATGATTCTTTGGCTAAATAATACTCGAGACTGACTGAAGACATGCATGTGATGAACAAGGGCTATAGAGAGCACCTACCTTCAGATTATGCACAACAATGTAAACATTCATGCTTTTTATTAGTCCCCTACCGGTGGACACCGGAGGGGACTATAGGTTTTCACTCGGTCCCTCCGTCTGTCCGTCCGTCCGTCCGTCCGTCACGCAAAGAACAGTTTTCCGGACTTTTTTTCTAAACTCTTAATGCTAATGATTTCAAACTTGGCACATGGTTTCCTCATGATAAGTTACAGATCAAGTTCGAACTTCACGACTTTTCGATCATTTTCGACAAAGTTATGGCACTTTGAACTTTGGGAATTTCCCCAACAGTTTTCCAGACAACAGACTGCCGGTAGGGGACATGTATTGCAGCGCAATACTCAGAATGCTTGTTCTGAAACTTAATCTTCAAATTGATTTTCATTCTGAAGGAGAAGAGATGTAATGTAATGCGATGTCCCTGCTCTATGTGTGTGTTTGGTTCCGTGTTTTGCGAAATACCATATGCCCGAACAACTCAAACGGGATTGGGTAAGATCTCGCGAGAGTAAGCCAGACAGCCATGGCCTGACAATAAAGCAGTTATCTTATAGACTCAGAGTGAACGCTGTAAGCATTATGCCCCCAAGTCTGTTATTACATGCATGCATCCATACACAATTGGTGTATTTGTTTGACAACCCCTTGGGAGGAAAAACCTTGCGCGCGCACACGCGCACACACACACACACACACACACACACACACACACACACACACACACACACACACACCTCGTTTTTTCATTTCTGTTCCTTACAATTCTATCCCTCTCTTTCATTCACAGACACACACACACACACACACACACACACACACACACACACACACACACACACACACACACACACACACACACACTTAATTAATTGTACAGTATCGGTTGTTCCTAAACTTAAATAATTCAAAGGATTGTTGTAAATGATGTTAATTTTACAACATCCCATATTCAACTTTATTTAAATTGTAAACCTCAAACATAGTTTAAAGCAAGAACGTTAACCCGTAAGCAATTGACTAGTTTCCCGACTGCATGGATCATCAGCTGGGCACCGTTCTTCCTCGAGGTTTCAATCCTTTCAGCCCAGGACCTCTCCAAACGGTGGATCCACAACCTCGATCATGGATCCACATCAATTGATGGTAAATCAGTGGATCCACAACCTCAGTTGCGTCCAGGCAGTCAGTCAACCCATCAATGCAACATCACTTATCCCAACTTTACTTGCAATAGGATTTAATGTGTTATCATATATTTATAACTTTCCTTACACACTCTATAATATGATAATATCATTAATAGTAAGGGCATTTTATGAGATATTTCACAAATCTGTTAACTAAATTGTTACCAAAAAATTTCTTCACCAATATGTTTGTAAAGGTGTGTAATAACATGTGTTAAAATGTTGAAGTTCAACTCCCGTGGGAAACCCAGAAAAAAAGCTGTTGAATTCGGGTACCGAAAAATTATTTTCGAGAATTTTTATTTTTTTTAATCGGCCCTTAAGTAACTTATGAGGGGTCAAATAAGGGTTTTTCATGATTTTGAGTTGATTGTTAACATTTATATTTTCACTTTTACATTTACACACAAAGTAGCTTTTATTTCACATACATATATTAATACTCAAGAGTTATTTCTCATTCACAATGTCAGAAGTTTCAACAGTCATTGTCTATGTCTTCTTCAGACTCAACAACATCATGACTGCAGTTTCTGCATGTAATGCCATTACAGACTCCACAGGCCGAGATGCACGTGACCCCATTCTTCTTGCAGCTGCATCGCTGGTTGCTGCCAATCTCCATGACAATTACAGCTCGTGAACTGCAATAGCTCCTCAGGAGCCGTGGGGTCCAGTGTTGGAACTGGCTCATACCCATGCACACCTATTGTCCATCCATAGTCACTGGGGTTCAGAGACATGCTCTGTAGAAGGCAGGCCTTTGTAAGCAGGCAAAGTTTCTAGTTCCTTCATGAGTTGACAGTACAGCCGTGCGCCCTTGGCATACTGATGATGGCCTGCAGCGGCAAAGATGTGAAGCATCTTGGTAACAATGCAGGACAGATGCCCATTGTGGTCTGCAAGTCGCTCGGTTCTGATAAAGACCTTGATCACATCTACCATGTGGTGGTACTCCACCCAGAGTGCAGGTGTTCTTCCTCCTTTTGCGAGTCGTTTGAAGGTTTCTTCAAACCTTTGCTCAAACACTGGCACTACTGGGTCTGAGTGTCTGGCTCCCATCTTCCCATCAGCCACCTTCTCCATGAAGGTCTTCATGTCACCACGCTCCTCCTCAGTGAAGGCAAGTTTCATGATGTGTTGATAGATGGCTGCATCGATGAGGAGGTGAACACGGATTGCCTTGTCAAAACATCCTCCATCCATGATGTGGTTGGCTGTCGTACTTCCAGGATAGATCAACTGGATCACATCTAGTAGTCCAGAATCTTCCATGATGTTACCCATTGATCCAAGATAAGACTTCAGCAGGTGAAAACCACCCAACCTTGGAATGACGGGTAGATTTGCCTGCTTTATTATATTCACAGCCTTCAGCCAAATCGGAAGATCAAAGGTCACTATAGCGACCCCAGCGCGCCGTATGCACTCTTTCAGAGTGGTGAAGATGGTGTTGAGGTCATTAGGGTCTCCTTCAATAACTGGGAAGGAACTCGATCTGTGTGCTCTGCTTTGCATCATTAGCATGGATTCTCTTCATCCAGCCATTCCAGTTGGAGTGTGGGAACTCAGGATCGTTGGCTTTGATCACCCACCCCGCTGCCCAGAGTGTGTCACCTGGAGTGAGGAGTGGCTGATCATGAGCCAGGGAGGAGGAAAGCTCAGCGAGGGGGAGAAACATGATCGCGTTCGTTCCTATCTGTTTCCTGTTCGTAAATGGAATAATCTTTACTTCAGTTCCTCTCAGGATCTTAGCTTTGTCGAGTGCCTTCAACTTCACCCGGGGGAAAGCTGCTGTTGTCTGTGGATCTGGCAAAGGTGGTGCCGGAGAGGTGACTTCGATCCAACCCATTGAGTGAAAGGGAGTGTTTCCGTGAATAGAGACAATGTTTAAATCTATATTGTCTCCAACAAACTGAGTGACTGCATTGTTTGTTTCCCCAACCTCCATAAAGACCACCTGATCATTACTTGACAATTCACTTTCACTGGCTGGCACTTTGGCTGTCATCACTGATTGATCCTCAAGCGCAGCATCAACCGCAACCTCATCATTGATCTGTTCATCGGTTTCCTCCACAATGGTGTCAAGAGTGCCAGAAGTATCTGGAACATCATCTCCACTCCTACTATTAAGGAAGCAGTATTTGTAGTTTTGTGTCTCCGTGTAAGACTCAGTGTATCCCAGCCGGTGGAACTTGAGCATCCATTTTGACCCAAATCTATGATCAAGTTGTATGGCAAGCCCCATACAGGAGGTCAACTGACTGTGATCTTCTAGAACTGCAGCCAGTTGATGAACTGAACTCACAAGTAGTGCGTCTTCTCTTCAACTTTGATGACTCTTTCTCTGCCTTTGATGCTTGAGCTGACTTATTGGTGGTTGCAACAAAGTTGTTGTACAGATCATTTTTACACTTCTGGTGGTACCTCAGTTTTCCTTCCTTTTGAGCCTCCTTCATACGTTCCACAACAGTAACATTTTCGACAGTTTCTGCTTGTTTCAATAAAGTTGAGTATCCCTTTGGAGTTGCCTGTATGAGCCTTTCAGCTGGTGTATCCGAGCGTGCACAGATGAAGCAATTGAGCACAGGTGGAGTAACGTCTTCATCCATATTGCTAGACTCCATGTCCTGCAAAGTAGAAAATGAGATATATTTAGAAATTATTTTTCCACAAAGGAGTGTCTGTGGTGAAATATAAATGTTAACAATCAACTCAGAATCATGAAAAACCCTTATTTGACCCCTCATAAGTTACTTAAGGGCCGATTTAAAAAAATAAAAATTCTCGAAAATAATTTTTCGGTACCCGAATTCAACAGCTTTTTTTCTGGGTTTCCCACGGGAGTTGACCTTCAACATTTTAACACATGTTATTACACACCTTTACAAACATATTGGTGAAGAAATGTTTTGGTAACAATTTAGTTAACAGATTTTCATATGTTTCCCTTACTATAAATCATTCACATCTTGCCCTTAAACACATCAATCGACCAAACAGCATGTTATATTTTATAACACACACACACACACACACACACACACACACACACACACACACACACACACACACACACACACACACACACACACACACACACACACACACACACACAATTCTAGTTCTAGTGATGCAAATGATTCAAATTAGTTGCTTCAACAATCTTTTGCAGATTGGCTGCATGATAATAACGTTGTCAGGAATAGCTGTGTTACATTGCTTTCAAATCTGTGATGATGCTCCTGTTGGAGAAGCCTTAAGGCCAGCTGTCTAGTCTAGCCTATTTGATTGCATTTCTGTGGTAACTACAAAAACATTTTTTACAGCAACTATTTAAATATACATAGTATTTTTCAACAGAATAAAGGGTAGTTTGATTTTTGCAATTTGATTGAACACCAATTTCCTCCGTTACAGCCAATTGAACATCAATTTCCTACAGTTACAGCTTCAATTACAGCCAATTGCACATCAATTTCCTACAGTTACAACGTCAGTTTGTGATCAAGGAACAACTTAATTTCCAATTTAATGTTATATTTTAAACACGAATCAGAAATGAATTGGAAAACGAACTTGAAGTTTCGTAATACTTTGGCTCTGAATTTGTCTCGATCCCACACGTGCAGAGGAGTGAGATAAGTTATTTTTACTCGGTATGTCGGCCTGGCAGTCAAATTTCAAAATCATTCCAAACAGGAAGCATACTGTTTTTAGCGACATCATAAAAACACAAACAACAGGCACAAATAACGAATGTACGAGTATGACATGTTAAGTAAGGTGATGTATAAGACACTGCGTCAATGGTGGTAATCTTCAGAAAAAAAACTCTTCTGCAAACTTTAAAATCATTGTTTTATTTCAAGTTAATTACATACCAGAACATTATAGAATACAAATCACAGTATTGGTACTTTGAAAAACCTTTTGTTTAGCAGTACTTGAACAAAATGTTATGGCATTTTACATCATCTCGACCAATGAAGGTTGCTGCTCAAACACCCTGCCCATGTCATTTTTTTTCTCAAGATTAAACAATTCTATTTTATCGATTAAAGAGTTTTGCGTTGCTGCTGCTGCTGCTGTTGTTGTTGTTGTTGTTGTTGTTGTTGTTGTTGTTGTTGTTGTTGTTGGGGTTCTTGGTGGGGGTCAATTTTTGAAATGTGCACCCATTGGTTGGGCAGCTGCTCGACCACGCCCATATCTGTCACTTGAGTCCACCCACCATAGTATCAGGTCGAAATGATATGGCAGCCATCTTGTATTCTGGTGGGCCTAACTCGGCCTGTACATGCCTATGCTGATTATACACTGTCCGCCATATGGCATTTTTGACCACTTCACCCAAACAAAGTTAATTTTCAGCTTTGTTTGGGTGAAGTGGTCAAAAAAATAGCATTACATAATATTTGAACAGCACCACATGCGCGTTAAATGCACGTTTCCCATTCGGCCTGTTGCCAGATTTTTTAAGCCAATTCATTTTAAGCCAATTTTTTTTTTATGAACAAAAGGTTTATAACCAGTACCACAGAGAGAACAGGAAGGCGTAAACTTGGTAACTGAATAAGCCTCAGACATTATTGAGGCCCAAACCTAGATTTACTGTATTCCATAAATGCAAGAGTGGAAAATAGCAACCCCTTCCTGTCGCTCCTGTTCGGAGTGGGTGCACTAATTGCCTGAAACCAGACCCAGCTAGCCGTCAGATTCATAATTGATATTAAACCAAACCGTAAAGACCCTCAGAGATTAATTGTACATAATACCTTCAACAGCAAGGAAGAAGGAATTGAGTGGACAGAGATAAATATATATATATATATATATATATATATATATATATATATATATATATATATATATATATTGTTGTGGATCTCGCCACCGGCCTTCTCCCCTTAACAAGGGGGGATTAGTCCCCTTGTCTTTGACTGGCCGACGGGACCCGGGACATATGACATCCTTCCCGGACAGCGCGAAATAGGGTATTAGGACTAGAATCGCTATTACCTAATTACTCGCGCTGCCCTGAAATGAGGAAATAAGCCCCGCACGAATCACGCGTGTTGAGACGCCGAGCGGTGCGTACACGCGATCCGTGCCATTTAGTTGGTGACCCCGGTTCTAGCGATCTTGTTCGTACCACGCTTAGCCAATGGAGAAATCACAAAGGCGATCGAATTGGGAAGAAAGGAATAACAAGATTTATTTACACTATACAGGGATTCCAGAAACAGGGGACACAGTGCAGCATTAAAACAGTCTTAACTTAATCCCCAGGACAAACGGGCCCGTCTCACACACAAACACACTCACACGGGGCTTGCAGCTGCAGGATGAGGTTCACCACGCCCAGGGATGGCTCTCGTGCAGCTCCCTCTGGTCTCCGGTTCGTCCCGTGCAGATGGTAAGTAGAGGGGCAGGAGCTCTCCGCATGTCGTTTGGCACACAAGGGTTAATACGGGGCGACTTGGTAGGGAGCGGACTTCGGCGGTTAGCGGTGATCACTGGCGGCTATTGCCGCGTTTACTCGCGTGACTGAGGTAGGCGCTATTTGCCACCAGCGCGTCTGGTTGCAGCCGTGTACTCAACGCCTCTTCTTCCTCTCCTCTGGCGCGTATGTTGTACTCGAGATATAGTGCAATGCCTCCAAAGCGGGCGATGCGGATCAAGTTCTCCAAAGTCCTCTTGATCAACAAGTCCTCTCACGTGCGCTCTCTCCTTGCGAGTCCTCTTATCACGCCCTTTCCCAACGAGTCCTTTTATCACGCCCTTTCCCCACGAGTCCTTCCTAGGGCTTTGTGCAATCACTTATATAGGCACGCCCCGCGAACCTTCCAGAACTCACCAGACGCGCCTCTCCCCTCCCCCTCACGCCATGCCGTTAGAGCCTCTGACGCGCTTCCTTGACGCCGTCCCACCCCGACCCCGCGCTCCTCCTTCTTAGGCCTACCTCGTGTTACTCGACTAGTGAGCGAGCAAAGGGCCGCAAATGCTGCGGGCAGCCAAAGCGTAACAAATGCTGCGGGCAGCCAAAGCGTAATACTGAGCGGGCAGCCAAATGGGGCGCGGGATCAATTATGCCCATGGAGGTGGAATTGGAGGGTGAACGCAAAATGACCGGGACCTAAACTCATGTCTTTACACAACGCAGGTATCAATAGGGGAAATGGCCTATGCTTACACATACTATGACATAACTAATACTACAGGTGGCCTACATGTTGCTCGTGGACTAACTATGGGGGGCAACCCTTTAACGTTTAATGACCAATATGTGCCAATCTCAAAACCGTAGCACTGCCCCCCTCCCTTGCCAGACTCGTCCTCGAGTCGAACCCACACAGGTGAGAACGACCGGTTTTGAGAAAGGTTCGGGACTAGTCTTGAAATTACGTGTGACACTTAGATGTGGTTTCCCTCTACATTTAATCTAACACCCTGTATGTGACAGTTTTACAACACTAGATATGTCCCACCTACTGTGTTGTGTACTAACTAACAGACTCACACCCACAGCTAACCGAATTGCGGAATTGAATCTCAAACTAAACATAAAGCCGGTGGGAGGCATGTTATTTACAACACTAAACTAATTATTTACATCTCTATAACCCAGGACCTGTTCTTTTTGTGGAAAGAAAATTTGGAGGGGAGAAACAACAATGCACCAATGCACCAATACACCAATACATAAAAATGCACAGTAATGCACAATCACCATTTCAAGTGTCATATTTGCTGCTTGGCTGCTGCTTCTTGCTTCCTGCGTCGTCTTCGGTGTGCCATAATAAAAACTTAAAGGTCTTCTTTCCTGACACACCAAAGTATAAAATGCACTAACCGTGTTCGTTTTTATCTGCCAGCAGGGCCAATCGTAGGTGGTCCGACTGCGTGACATCGACGCCACTTAGAACCTGTGGTCCGCAGGTGCAAGGTAACGTTTGCAGCAATTGTCTGCTCAGCAAAGATGCCAGGCCACAGAACGTGTGGTCCATAAGGTGCATTGGTGCAGCAAATGGTAGCAGGCGCGCGGCACAAGTGTAGCCAGGCGCCGTTGCACAGTTCAGGGTTCCTGCACACACCCCTCAAAAATGGGTCCATGGGTGGGGAGGAAGACAAAGCACAGTTAGCGGAGGAAAGGGCGCAAGGGTACACACAAACACAAGGCAATGCAACATGAGGGCTCGGGAGAGCGAGCAGAGAAAGCTCGTCCCTAACCGTTGCGTAACCACCCCCCCCCCCCCCCCCATGTCAGCCTACACTACCCTTGCCCTTCCCTGTATTTACACTTTACAAATTCGTCACGACGTTTTGTCTCCCATATCCCCCTCTAAACCAAATTCGTCGTCCAATCCCTCCCAAGAAGGAAGAGATGGAATACACACAATGTCTCATCCCGTCGAGATGCACCTTTACCATCCAAATCGTTCACAAAACCTGGTGTGGAGTTCCGTCTCCTTGGTGAGTGGATGTGGATGGTGCGAAGAGATTTCCCATCCTAACTATACTCTAATAACATTAACTCAGTTACACTACCCGGGGTCTTGCCCTGCCAATTCAATTGGCCATCTTTAAACTATGTGGTTCTAAAAACCAATTCCCATTGACCATCCTGTGATGCCATCCAATTTGGGTCTCACTCCCCAATTTTTCACTAGTGTGCCTTTGCACAATTTCGGGGCTGGGTCGTGTGGCTCCACTAGCAGGTCCAACTACCTGCGCACCTCCGCCACTGAAGTCGCCACCCGAACTTACCATGCTCCTTGCGACTACCCTAAATCGGGGAAGGCCCCTCCTAGCTCTCTCACCCCTCTGATGCCCTCTCTGGCATTGGGCTACCTGGGTCCTTTCCCTGGATCCTCGAGCCCCACTGAACACTACTCTGACTCTAACTGACTCCCAGAGCCTACCTGCGGCCTCACCTGGCCGACAAACTACCAGTGGCGGAGTGCCCCAATAACCATACGCACCAACAAAGCCCACACGCCCAGCCATTTCCACAGACTCATGCACCCATCCAAGCACTTCATTGCCACTACCTGCACCACAGGTGTCAATATCCAACAATTTACCTTACTTGAAACCTGAGCTTACCTGAGCTTACCTCTACCTTACTTGAAACTACCCTCCCCGGGTATTCGTGAAGGGGTCCATCTTCCCCCATTCACTCCTTCGCACCATGCACTCCACACCTTTTACTCCCACCAAGCATTCCACACAACTCATTCCACAAGATTTATTCCACACACCTGTTCTCCACTTGCACCCCATGCAAGTCAATTCACTCAACACAATTCCATTCGTCCTCAATACACCACTCATACACTACCTCTGGTCATCCCCGACCAATGCCTCATTTGCGCAAGTTCATCCACACACACAATTTCATTCAATTCCTCAATTGCACCTCAATCTCAAGCTCATACACACAGCATAATCTAACTAACTACTTCCCTCTAAAACCCGTGCTTTCCCGTCTTCCCTTACACTAAGTACACCCTCGTCAATATCATCCATCTAATCTCTCTACGTCTCCTCTACCGGTACAATGTATCTACTTAAATCTCAGTCTCCTATTGTCTTTCTAAATCCCTAACAATATCCTAGCCCGCCCTCGGCTAGTTTACACTGCCACCCCATAATCTAGTGCTCATGTTCCCCCTTAATGAATGGTAAAGCTACCATTCGCCAACACTATGGCTATTTGTCCACTCCACTCGAGCCTCTCCGTGCGGCAATACATTCTTGTCACAGCTCGGCTTCGAAAAGCCGAGCAATGCATGTGGGTGGTTGGTCTCCTGTTGGTTGGGTCCGTCCGGCATTTTCGATTCAGGGGAGGAGGCATGCTTGGGCCAAGGTTCCCCGGCACGATGGCCCAACCTCTCCCGGTCGGAGCACCGCGCCTGCCAGGGGGCAAAGTGCCGACCTCTCCTACCCCTCCCCCCCCCCCCCCCCCCCGAACCGTGCCGTTTGCCTCTTTCGCCACGGCACCGACCATACAGGGCGGGGCCCAGCCTGAATCATGCACGCCGCCTCGGCAACGATCCCCGCCGGCTCCCTCAGCACACAAAGCGCACCACGCCCTGAGAGCTCGCGTCGGCTATACGTCGGCCTAAACACTCCCCTGGTCTGCGTCAATGCCCGAGCCGCGTTCTCAACACACGTGACCCACTCCACTCTCGCACGCCGAGGCGCTCCAGCGCCTCTCATACACCCCATGCATATCCGTTACCGCACGCTCTCGTGCATTCTCTTCTCTTGCACACTCAGGCGCACACCACTCAGGCGCACTCACACTCTCCCTTATTAAACATCCTCGCACACACCCTGGCGCACTCATACTACTCGCGCACTCTGTTACACACTTGGCCATTGCACACCCTCGTGCACACTCTCTTGTTACACACTCAGTAACAACCACGGGTGTGCACTCTCTGGGTACACACCCACTCAGCGCACACTTACCCACGGGTGTGCAATCTCTTGTTGCACACCCAATCACACGCTCTGGTGTGCACTCCCGCACACTCTCCTCAGCCATCGCACACTCCGTCCCACATTCTTCACACATACACTCCGTTGTGCATTCTTCCTCGCATTCTGTAACACACTCTCCTGTTACACACTCGCACTTCGGTGCCTTTCGCACACGCGCGCCATTCGCTTTCACACATCGCACCACAGACCTTCCACGAGCGCCCGGGTTACGTCTGGATCCCAAGCGCGCGAAAATTTTTTCGCGCCAAACATTTTCGCGCCATACATTTTCGCGCCATACACGCTCCTACTCAGCTTCGGGACCCTTATCCGCAGCAGCACCTGCAAACTTTCATTGGGGTTAGGCAGCACGACATCACAATGTGAACACAGTTTTAAGTTTTAAAAGTTTTAAAAAGTTTGAAGTTTCAGCAGTTTTAAACCGCCGAAATTTATATCAGGCGATCGCGGATGCTGATCACGAAGGCTTTAACTCTGAGGCAGAAGCTTAATGGCGGATTCCAAAATCTAAAACACTTAAGCGCGCGGAATGGAGGGAAGCGGCGCAAGTCCCCGCAGCCTTATCTATCAAATCAATCACCCGGTAATCAGGTATTATGTACAAAAAATAATACAAGGGTTTATTGGGAAAAGCAAAGACAGGAAAAGCACGCGCTGATAATAAAATAAGGTAGCTAAATTGGGATCCCACACACAACAGATATCAAATACAAAACGAGGGAATATGAATTAACAAAAAGAACACGTCACGTCGTGTACAGTGTACGTGGAGCTCGGACTTATCTGTCTCATCGTCTTGTCCGTACAACGCGGCTCCAAACTCCGGCGTGGAGGAATCCTCTGTCCGCCTCGCATGCCCCGCTAGGCCAGAGCCAACGCCCTCGCCGCTGCACACGAGGTCCGTGCACCAAGCTCCAAAGCACCAGCACCGCTCCACTCGGGCTACACCTCAGCCCAACTCGGGTCGGGATCTCTGAACGACTCCACCGGGCTGCTGAAGACAACTCCTCGTATCGACTTGACTGCCCAATGGCGTTTGGCAACTGGCGTTCAGCAACTCCCTATGGCTCAACTGCCAACTCTGCGAACTGCCAACGCAACTCGGGCTCTCTCTCTGCACTGCCAGGAATCCAACTGCTCTGGATCAACTGCGCTGAACTGCGAACTGCAAGGAATCCAACTGCTCTGGGTCAGATCTTCTCAACTGCGCAATGGCCACTGTGCACACGAACTCTTGACTCAGATCTACAAATCCAACTGCTCTGCACTGCCTCGAAATGGCGCTCGGCCCTCGGTCTCGCCTCCACCGGAGACGTCAGCATTGGCGCACTGCTCTGCCAATCAGAGCCTCCACCGACTCGCCCCTGTGCACGCCCACTGCGTCACTCCAACTCTCGTCCCCTACTCCGTGGTCCTTGTGTTATGGCACGTGCTATGCAAGGTGGGTAGGCCTCTCGGAGGTGTAAATGGTGGCGGCCAATTGTGGCGGGGTTCTAGCCTGATTTCTTCCTAAGTCATGTCAGGGGGAAGGGCGTCATTTAGTGTTGTACTAAAGGTCCTAACTAATGTTTAAGTGGTGTGCAGTGCCAAAATGGACAAAGGTTTGACTACCAGGTGAGACATACAAGGGCTCTACTCATTATTCTCTACACTAACTAACACACGAATCTCCTGGTAGATTCACAATCATACATCTGAACCCGACAAACGCCTACACATGACTTATTACAGGAAGAATCCCTATCGCGACAGTCGAAGCATGTTACCTACTCAGATCTACTCTGCTCTACATATATCACTACCCAAATTCGTAACAATATATATATACATGTATATATATATATATACATGTATATATATATATATATATATATATATATATATATATATATATATATATATATATATATATATATATATCAGGGAGTAGTTCTGTATATGTGTTTCGAATATGGATACAGAACTTCACCATTGGGAGATAGGGCCAAAAACGATACATAGCAGGATATCTCAAAACGTTGTGGATGGATTTGGACAAAACCTGTTGGACAGGTTTTGTGTGTGACAATGAAGAATCGATTCAATTTTGGTGAAGATCCGATCGCATTGTGGTCACAATGAAGAAACGACAGCTAGTAGAATTGTTTTTATGATTCTTCACCATTGAGTGATATGGCCAAGCATGCGGAGGTATGCTCTCTACTGAGTGCCATTCTAGTATCTTTATTTATTCGACATCATACAGATGTAAATGAACACTTGCTTTACTGTGCACATGTTGCACATCACGCTCCGCCAATTTTACCTCCCTGCGCTTTGTATTTATTGTTATTTTAAAAAACGCTTCTGTACACCACTCTTGAGGCTCAATTTGCAAGCCACCGTCTACAATTCCAATCGAAGAGACAATTACTCATTTATGGAAAATGTTTTTCGAGTTTCTTTTATCCTCAAAAAATAAACTGTAGTTAACACATATTCGTGTTAAAAGATTAACCTTTAAAACCTACCTTTCTGAAGGGTGACAGACATCTGTACAAATACAAAAACACAAAAACTGACATTATGTTTTATATGATAGATATACAAATACATACTCTACATATTATATATAGGACAGAAGGGTCCTCCAGCTTAACACACTATATATACTGTATATAGTGTTGTAGGATTTGACCACAATGCAGTCATTCTTGTTCTTTAATGATTGCCTTTTGTAACTGAAGATGGCCGTTCACATTTGAGATTTCAACAAAATAGGAATGTAAATTTGTGGGTAGAGTCAGAGCCGATGCCCAGCCAACAACCACTCTGAGATCAAGCAGTGTAACCTGGTGAAAAGGCATACCCGAGAAAACCAAATAAATTGCTAAGCGAAGTTATAGATAAGAATTTACAATTTATTCATGGTTCTGCAGCTAACTCACCAAGCTTTTGAATAAGACGACTTAGCATCTGTAACATCCACCACAACCAGCGTTGTCAGAAGGGTCCTCCAGCTTAACATTGTTCGGGTGTATGGTGGACATATTTATGCCTCGCCCTGTATGGGAAACACCAGGGTGACAGTTTATAGCCGGAATGAGATTCAAATCCAGGCTTGATGACTGCTCATACCACCTAATTTCAGCCCGTTGTACAATACAAGACAGTTTGAAGGCATTCCCAGATTTTGAAAAACATTCGCCACCTCATGGTCTCTCGCCTTGCTGAGCTCAATCTTTGTATCTCCATCAATTAACCAATGACATTTGTGCTATTTACCCATTGAGCAAAGGCACACCAATGACATGTCACATACATGATGTGCAATTTTATGAGAGAACATATGGTGCTTGACAGTGTCAAAGTTCGTCCCACATGACAGATTTGCAAAAATTGACGAAATTCCAAACAGTGTATGTCCACCTTTTACTTACTGGTTTCTCCTGGAGAAATACAACCGTCTGAAGTTTGAGTCAGTTGGACTGATCACCATTACCCGTCTGAACAGCGCAACAAGGTGCTGTAGAAGCAGTGTTATCCAATATTGTCTGGTTGTCCTGCGAGAATGTGAAGGTCCTAATGACTCAAGATATTGAGGCCGAAACAGTGCTGAAAGTGAAAGGCCACCCAGTGTGTGCAAAGCATCTTTCAAGCCTCAATGATTTCTATTACTTGGAGTGTTACAACAAACCAGAGCTAACCAGCCAGCTGATAGCATTGCAGTGAAAATGTTTAAGGCAAAAGAGCATTCGAAATGCTATTTGTCTTGTGGACATATTGCAAGGACATTCCACAGATGAGCTCTTGGTCTTTCACAGCTCTGGAAAAGCTATATGATAAATGCTCCATGAGAAATGTATGCATTCTCAATGTTTTTCGGCCTATAACTTACAACCACCATTAAACATCTTTGCTCCCTTTCACTGGGGATTGAATCGGAAGCAGACAACATATGACACAAAGTCATTGTCAATCAGTGTTGAATAAAAAAAAAAAATTAATTAAATTAAATTAACAAAGTTCGAGGACTTGGAAAAATGTCAAAATAAATAACAATATTATAATCAATTAATAAATTAATAAGGAAATAATAATTTATTAATTTTGAATTATCAAGGTAAATTGGAAAAATGCAAAAACTTATTTTAATACAGTACTCCTTCCTCACACATCCCCTCCACCCACACAACCATTCCCCCACACCTCCTTGCCCCTCTTCACATAACCTCTCAATTAGAGTTCTGGCATATAAAAATATCTAACATTGAAGGAAATTAAAAAGTGTTAAAACTTATTGACGATGACACCCCACTCCCGAAATCAACAGGATATAAAATAATTAAATAAAATTGTCTACAACCAAAATAATATTTCATCAAATAACAACCACTCCTTTCCTCCCGCTTTCAGGTAAGCAGGATGGATATTAATTAAGTTGTCTATAGGCAAAATAATATTTTAACAATAAGCATTTATCATTGTGGATATTGTGTAATAGCTTTTATAAAACGCAATATTAAATGTTTGTTAGAGTGATATTAGAGTTAGAGCTAGACCTTGAAAAATCTGTCTGAGGCTTCCTGTCCAGACTCCCTGTCAAAACACACTCAAAATGAAGGTATTGGTTCACGAGTTATCAAGTGACCACTATATTCGTCATGTGTGTGCGTCTGTCTGTGTGTGCGTCTGTCTGTGTGTGTGTCTGTCTGTCCGCAGCATAACTACCCAATGATATCATCCGATCTTGATGAAACTTGGGTGGGAGGTTGATATCATGATCTGGTTGTGTCCTGCCGAGAGTGGGCGTATTGCGCCCATAGTGGGCGGAGCCACGCCCGAAAAAGATGTCTTTTTAGGGGGTAATCGAGTTCAAGCTACATCTTCTCCGAGGGGTTTGGTGGAATCTGACAGGTGTTTCGATATTTGGTTAGGCCAATGTCATGTGTCTAGCCCCACGGAGATCGATTTTTCATTTTCGCCCCAAGGTCAAGATCACAAGGTCATGAAATTTAGAAAAGTCGATTTTTTGATGGTTTTATTACATTGTTCGCTCGGGTGACACCTGACACTCGGGTGACACTCGGGTGACACTTTTCGGGTGACACCGTCACAATTTCGGTCTTCGAGGCCGGCCGATAGGCACAGTTGTGACCGGAAGGGACGAGGTTCTCCTGACCACGTGGCCCTTGACTTGGTTTGTCCGCACAATGTGGGCGCTTTCAGGATGAACTTTAGCCGGGGAGCGTTTGGGCGCCCCAGTCTGATACTGCCGCCCACGCGCAGAACAACTTGTGAGTGCACGTGGGTCCCGGCGGTCCCACTGGCCTAGCGCTACCATGTTTAGACAGCGAACTCCGTCCCCGGGCACCGGCACCTACTCCCGGAAGCAAGAGAGATCAGCAGTGCCGGGCACGGTAGGACACGTTTTTATATTATCACATACATCATGAAATACAAGTTTTCTAACATATTTAAGAATCCTCGACCTTTGACCTTTGAAGGTCACAAAGGTCAAATTTTCAAAGTTGTCGGAATCGAACCGAATTTTCGGTATTGTGTAGCTAACTAACCACATAACTGATTATACATTATTTTCTATCTCATTTCAAGGTCAGTAACCTTCGTGTTGACATTTCAAGGTCACAAAGGTCAAATTTTCAAAGTTGTCGGAATCAAACCGAATTTTCGGTATTGTGTAGCTAACTAGTCTCATAACAGATAATACATTCCTATTTATATATTCTCAATGTCGGTTTTGACCTTTTTTATTGAATACCACTCGCCCGTGAACCATTGTAGTCTCCTGACTTGTTTTATTTTATTTTAAGTATACATTTTATAACACATATGCTCCAACTTGCCTGAACAAATCACATCTCTCACCAATTAACCATGGACTCTCCCCCTTCAACCAACATCTATATAAAGCAAAAGAGAACAGGCAAATTTCAAACACCTCATCTTCATCTCTGTGTTTGAGAATGTATCTCCCTCCCATCTTGGGAGGCCATTGAATTGCCTTGAATTAGCAGCGTCTCCCTACTACCTGTGCTGATTTACATTTACAAATCAATGTGTTTGACTCAAATCTCCACCATGTTGAAAAAATTGTGTTGGAGATGCGAAATGAAAGTACCCTTACCAAGACTCCGGCTTAAATTATTAATCTGAAGATCTTTTGAACGACCAAGACCCAGCATACAAGTTCTACCTTGATAACCTAGTACACTAGCTATACCTTGACGACTCACAAAGTTTTGGAAAATCAGGAAAAGACTTCTACCTTGATCGCTCACAATGCGATACCTACCTTGGAGACCCACGGCATTTGGGAAATTCTGGAAAAGAGTTCTGCCTTGATGGATCTAAATGTGAGACCTACCTTGGAGATGCACAACATTTAGGAAAATCCGGAAAATAGTTTTACCTTGGAGACTTGGAAATCGGCCTCTACCTTGGAGTGTTTTGGTGTTCTAATCCTATCGGTGTGGTTATTTGTTGGATAGTTCCTGATGATACCATAAGGGGGCATGGGGGGGGCTAAACAGTAGATGGAAATGATGGGGGTTGGGTGCTTACCGAGGGGTGGGGTGGAGGATGATAGGGGCCTGTTAGATGGGGAATGGGGAGGGCTGAGCAGCTGTGGGAGACGATGGGGGTTGGATGCTTTCCAGAGGGTGGGGTGGAGGATGATAGGGGTCTGTTGAAGGGAACACGGGGAGGGGGCTGGTGAGAGTGAGGGAGTTTGTTCCAGAGGCGGGAGAAAAGAGGAATGAAAGAGTGAAGGTGAGCAGAGAGCCGAGATTTCGG
>NC_136262.1:44691109-44819822 GCF_964187855.1 Myxine glutinosa | reverse complement strand
GAAATAAATCATCGCTTCTGATATGAAATCCTTCATCTTCTCCAATGGCTTGATCTCAGATCATCAATTTGGATAGAGACCAGGCCACTCTACTCTGCTGGACATGCTGCTTCTGCTGTCTCAACTATGGATGGAAGTCCTCAACACCAGACAGGAAATCAGAGCTGTCTCCCTTGACATATCTCATGCCTTTGATACTGTCTGGCACCCCGCCCTGCTCACCAAACTCTCCTCTTATGGTATCCATGGCAACCTCCACGCATGGCTCGTGGAATTCCTCTCCTAGCTGTCGTAATCAATGTGTGGCTCAAAATGGAATTCTCTCATCTCCTCTTCCTGTCCATGCTGGAGTTCCTCAAGGCGGTGTTCTGGGCCTTGTGCTTTTTAGAATCTTCATTTATGATCTCTCCAACTCTCTGGAAAATCCTCTCTGTCTTTTTGCTGATGACTCCACCCTCTGCTGCTCCATATCTCATATCTGGGATCGGCAGACAGCAGCCACTTCACAGCAGAAAAGGCAATTCTTTTTCTGCATTTCTTGTTCGGCTTGGAGTGTGTGTTACAGAAAGAAGGAGGATGTGAGACAGAGTGGCCCAGGTTGCCTTGAAAGGCTCACTTTGGATTTGGAGGAAGTTTATGGAAGCACGTCGAACGGTGTAGGTTGAGGTTATGGGTGGTGGTTCATTTCAGCCTAAAGGGGTAGAGACTGAGTGTGGAAAATAAATGGAGATGTGTGAATGGTGGGTTGAGGTCGGTGTGCGTGCGTGTGTGCGTGCGTGCGTGTGTGTCTGTGTGTGTGTGTATTGCATGAGTGGGTGTGGTTTTGCATGAATGTACTTTTGCTTGAGTGGTGCATGTTGAAAGGTTAGGTGGTCGGTTGGTTGGGGTGTTTTTTATCTATATACAGTGAAACCTTGACTTACGAGTTTAATTCGTTCTGTGACCGAGCTCGTAACTCAATTTGCTCGTTTCTCAAATTAAATTTCCCCATTAAAATGCATTGAAATGCTATTAATCCATTCCAGCCCGCCAAAAACCACACCAATTTTTTTTGTTACGTGTTTTTAAATAAGAAAAATGTACTTTATAAATAACAAATAATGTATAAACAAGCACGACCTCGTATATACTGTACGTAATAACTAATAAGCGGCGTTACGCGCGCTGCTTGTAAACAAGGAGGAAGCGGACAACGCGGTAATTTGTAAAAGTCTTTATTCAAGAGCTCACTGTAACACTGGCGCGCTCCGGGCTGCGCGCCCGGTGTATATCCTGAGGCCACGCCTACCCCTCGGCGTGGCCCCCGCCCACTTGGTGCGCGGAATGATGTCACCACGCCAGTGAGCTTCCGTGTCCGCCACAATGTAAAGAAATAAACTGGTTTTATTAAGTGTATTTACCTTGAAGATCAGACGAAGATGCTGGCGGAGGTGGAGGAGATAACTTTTGCCTTTTTCGCCACACTTTCCTCACTTTCACTTGCAGGGCGTTTCAATAAAAACCTGTCCAACGAGGTTTGTTTCTTCCTCCCTTTCAAAATGTTTCGATCGTACTGCTACAATCGTACTGCCTCGCCAAGTCGACAACACGCACACCTCGCTCATGTTTTTCGACGATTGCGTGTTTTATATCCAAGCACATCATCCTCTTCTTCTTCTCAGTACTGCCCTTGGCACTCAATTTCTTAGGACCCATGGTTAAAACTAAGAAATTTTCCAAAATAACCAAAATGCGAAAACAAAGCAGCAGCGATATACGGCAGAGATGCTTGCACGGCAAGATAACCACGTGACCGGAACCCACCTGGTGGCGGGTGGCGTAAGCTCCAAAATAACCAACATGCGAAAACAAAGCAGCAGCGATATACGGCAGAAATGCTTGCACGGCAAGATAACCACGTGACCGGAACCCACCTGGTGGCGGGTGGCGTCAGCTTCAAAATAACCAAAATGCGAAAACAAAACAGCTGCGATATACGGCAGAGATGCTTGCACGGCAAGATAACCACGTGACCGGAACCCACCTGGTGGCGGGTGGCGTCAGCTCCAAAATAACCAAAATGCGAAAACAAAACAGCAGCGATATACGGCAGAGATGCTTGCACAGCAAGATAACCACGTGACCGGAACCCACCTGGTGGCGGGTGGCGTAAGCTCGTAACTCAGATCTCGGCTCGCATCTCAAAGCAATAAACCGCCCGAGCGACGGCTCGTATCTCGGAAAACTCGTAAGTTGGTGCACTCGTAAGTCAAGGTTTCACTGTATATATATATTCTCCGTAGGTGATTCTGTCTGTCTCTCCGGGGGTGTAGCTTACTCCGTTGAGAGAGTAGCTCCACCCATTCTGGAAGAGGCTTCAAAAACAAATATCCACCATTTTATGAACTCGTATAACCCCCGCTCTTGCAGGGAAAATGGCCTTTTAAAATGCCTGTTGTGTGTTGTTGTTATGAACTCGTATAGCTTTGAGGCCTGTTTTGTTAGGCCTGTGGTGTCTTGCTCTCTCTCACAGTTTTATTTCAACTCTAATTCGATATATCATTTAATTTTAACAGTCGCTAACATGGTTTTAGACTCGGTTGAAAAAAAAACGGGCATAAAATCCGATGAAAGTTACTGTTTAAAGAACGAAATTAATTTTCAAAGGCCTATAACATAAGCCTTTATCTCACGATCTGATTAAATTTTTATCGATGGTTTTCGTCTCGGTTTCAGCAATAATTGAGAAACTTCACGCACACATGGGAAATTGGCAAGATATATTAATTACAACAACAATTACAACATTTTGATTACAACAACCCACTCACCAGGCAATGCCTGTTTTGTTCGGAGCGATTATACACCGCCCAAAGAATATTTTTTTCTCGAGGAAATAAAATCGTGAAATCTTTAATATTTTTTTCTTGGTTTTCGAACGAGTTTTCAAGGCTGAATCAATCGTGTACACATCCAGGATTAATAAAGAAACTCCATTTCACGTGTGCATGGACATGTAATTCACATATGTAAAATATATAAATAAACACAGACGGCAAATGATCTGGTCTGGTAATTACGATTATAATCCCTGCGGAAGTGGTCACTGCCAGTCGGCGTCATCGTGTTGTTTTGTCAGGTTCTTGGTGCGAGTTGCTCTCGACGTCAGAATATGCTCCATATGCGTCGTGTGCATCCGAGCTGTCTTTAGCACAAGGTTACGTAATGTGGGGCATGTGGGTGATCATTCCTGCTTCTTTATGTCAGCGCTGTCTCAATGAGTTGCATGAGGGTTATTTGTAACTGCCATTTTCAAAATGAATAAAAGAATGAGGGAACAGAATGAGACACCAATGAACGTCGTGATCCTCTCCCACTCCCCCTTGTGTGACCCCCCTCCCATCCCCCCTGTGTGTGTTACCCCCCCTCCACCCCCCCTGTGTGTGTTACCCCCCCCCCGTGTGTTAACCCCCCCGTGTGTTACCCCCTCCCCGTGTGTGTTACCCCCTCCCCGTGTGTGTTACCCCCCCTCCTCCCATGGGTGATCCACCCTCCACCCCTCCACTCCCCCTGTGGGTGATCCACTCCGCCCGTGGGTGACCCATTCCCCAGTGCAGTGTGTGTGTGAGTGAATGGGTGAGGGTGTGTTTTTGCATGAGTGGGTGTTTTTGCATGATTGAATTTTTTGAATGAGTGTGTGTGTGTTTTGTATGTTGAGTGGTGTATGTTGTAAAGGTAGGTGGTTGGTTGGTGTTGTATTTTTTTTTTTGTGTGTATGTGTGATCTGGTATGTGTTTTGTTGGTGAGTGGTGAAGGTTATAAAGGTGGGTGTTTGAGTGCTCCAACATGTTTACTTGTTTGGTGCTGTGGATTCTGGATGCGGAGGTGTTATTGTTGTTGTAGTCTGTGTTCTCACTGGTTAGGGGTAGGGGGTATGTACGCATCCAGGTATACATAGTTGCTGCATGTGGAGGTGTATGTGCACCTGATGGCCCACCTTAGCTGACCATATCGAGGTTGAAGGGCCAAAACGGGATGATGCTGAGGATCTCGACTGAGGACCCGGTCAGTGAGGCACACCTGTGACCAGGTGTGTTTTGAAATTATGTATATACTAGCAGAAGTACCCGGCATTGCCGGGCGGGGAAGGGGAGGGGAGGGGGAAGAGGAGGGGAGGGGAACGGGGGGGGGAGGGGAGGGGGGAGCGGAACGGGGGGGAGGGGAGGAGATGGGGGGAGGGGAGAAGAGGGGGGGGAGGGGAGGAGAGGGGGGGAGGGGAGAAGAGGGGGGGGGAGGGGAGAAGAGGGGGGGGGAGTACCTGGCATTCCGTGTATAAACGTGAGGGAGAAGAGGAGGGAGGGGAGGAGAGGGGGGGAGGGGAGGAGAGGGGGGAGGGGGGAGGGGGGAGGGGGGGAGGGGGGAGGGGAGGAGAGGGGGGGAGGGGGGAGGGGAGGAGAGGGGGGAGGAGGGGGGAGGGGGGGAGAGGAGGGGAGGGATGGGATGGGAGAGGAGAGGGGTGGGAGGTGGGGAGGGGGAAAAGGGAGAGGGAGGGGGAAAAGGGAGGGGGAGGGGGAAAAGGGAGGGGGAGGGGAGAGGGGTAGGGGGAGGGGGGAGGGGAGGAGGGGGGGGGGAGGAGAGGGGGGGAGGGGAGGAGAGGGGGGGAGGAGAGGGGGGGAGGAGAGGGGGGGAGGAGAGGGGGGGAGGGGAGGAGAGGGGGGGAGGAGAGGGGGGGAGGGGAGGAGAGGGGGGAGGGATGGGAGAGGAGAGGGGTGGGAGGGGGGGAGGGGAGGGATGGGAGAGGAGAGGGGTGGGAGGGGGAAAAGGGAGAGGGAGGGGTAGGGGGTAGGGTGGAGGGGAGGATGGAGGGGGAAGGGGGAGGGAAGGGGAGGGCCAGTCAACAATGACGTTGCAGTTGTCATGGTCGGAGAGCAGCACAACAATCGCGACATCGTCCTGAATCTTCGCAACAGCACGAAGTGGATTTTGGAGACTCACCGATCCTGTGATGCCCTCCAGTACCGGCGTTGCCGGGTGGGGGAAGGGAGACCCGTACATTCCCAACCCGTACATTCGCCCTCTCAACTCAAGCTCACTCGGACAAAAGCCTCGCACAAATTACACCGTGAAGGCCCAATGGCCATGTCTATGCCACAAATCAAGTACGTGAGCGAGTCGGGCGCACTGAATTGAAAATATATAGAACGCTCATACTCCGTGAAAAGTGAAGCCAACTGGCGAGTGGCGGCGGGGATGGAACATCACGTGATCGCTCGGAGCGAATCAGCACGCTGCTCTGCCACCGGTCAGAATCCGTGTATAATATTCCTTGCTGAAAAAAAATCTATGTGAAACATGCTACTATCTATGCTAAATCATGCTAAATCATTCTAAATGCTAATCATGCTAAAATCTATGCTACTTGCTGTGAGTTTATGGCGGCAATGAACATCACGTGATCGCGTCACGAACATCATTCGTGATCACGTGATCGTGATCGTCATCAATGAGCGTGAATGAGCGAATCAGCGCGCTGCTCTGCCACCAATTCAGATTCCGTGTATAATATTCCTCGCTGAAAAAAAATATGGATCTAAAGATGAAAGGAAAAAAAAACCTATGTGGTGTGAATGGTAATGTTCCTCGCTGAAATGTGAAAAAACGCAATCGCTTTTCGCTCTGAAATACGTGCGAACGCGTAACTGAGTTAATGGCGGCAAGGAACATCACGTGATCGCTCTGAGCGAATTAGCGCGCTGCTCTGCCACAGGTCAGATTCCGTGCATAATATTCCTCGCTGAAATGCGCTGAGGTAAAAATATGGTAAAAAAATATTATGAAATATTTTTTTTTAGGTCGGCCATGTTCTTCCCAGGCTCAATGGCCATGTCTGTGCCAAATATCAAGCACGTGAGCCTCTCCGTTTAGGAGTCTATCGGTAACATTACACACACACACACACACACACACACTGTGTTTTATATATACAGATATATATATGCATATGCATATTCAAACCCTCTAACTTGACGACCAGTAGGGCACAGATTGATGAGACCTTTACTTATGAGTGTTAATATAACTATTTGAACACACCTGTTGTGAACTTTACTTGTACAGTGCCAATGAAAATTATTTCTTGCATGTTCTGTATAAAATCCTGGAAATTCTACATCAGTAACATCACATAGAGCACTTAATGAAACATAATAGTAATAAGCAGTTATAAGTTCATACGCTCGTTCTCCCACCGTACAAAAGATAACGGCTAGACACATTAAATAAATCGTCTTTCTCATCAATGTCTTTATTATGTGCTTCCTACTTCTTAACGACGTATCCATGGCAAACATTTACGATTCGTTGCACAGTGGGAACGGTGTTTCATCTGGTGATATTGCCATGCATAAAGATGGGCTAAGCTTTCTGTTGTAAAACCCTGGAATCAATGCCTTTTCAATTGGCTTTGGTGACATCTCCAGGAGGATAATCTTTAACGAGCTCCTCGAGATGTCCAGCATTGTACAATAAGTGTTTCTTATACCCTTTTTGATTATAATCGTAGCTATTTGCCTGATAGACCAATTTTCTCATGCAGTGACTTGACATTCAAAACCTTTTCTCTCTTCATTCCCCTATGTGCCTGGCTCAGCAATCTTCCTTGCCAAAAGTACACCCCATGGGTTTTGGAACGAGCCATTCCAAATTAAAGTAAATATTACTTGGATGTTCAAGGGACCACGACAGAGGATGAGGCCATCTGGCCCAACGGCTTACAATCAACCAACATCACCCTAACCCAAAGGCTGGTGTTGCCTTCATTGTTAAGGTGGCTGGCTTACAAGTTTACAAGGTGTTTACAAGGTCAGGAGTGAACAAATGGCAGCACCTCTGCTGCCATGCCTTTGCAGATAGACAATTCCATACATTAACTTCTCTTTGAGTGAAAGACGCCTTACTATCGTCCTAGATCTCCTATTATTTACTTTAAGGCTGTGGCCTTAAAAGAAAATTGTTTAAAAAAAACTTTTCTCCATTTATTTTGTCTATACTGTTCATTATCTTAAACTATAAGATTCCCTTGTAATCGTCTCAGCATTGTGAAACAAA
This sequence comes from Myxine glutinosa, assembly GCF_964187855.1. NCBI lineage: Eukaryota > Metazoa > Chordata > Myxini > Myxiniformes > Myxinidae > Myxine > Myxine glutinosa. Next base: position 44,812,736 of record NC_136262.1, on the reverse strand, counting down.
ATGGAGCAATAATGCTTCAAGAGTGAAACAAATGTCAACTGTGCGGCTTATCCTTTGGAAAGATCCATCGAAACAGCCCATTCCTCCAGGGACATCCAGACAGTTGGTTGGGCCCAACACTCTTATGCAAGAAGACCCAAAGGGGCAAGTTTGAAGCATTGCTAAATCTGATTCAGGATAAAACACCTTGCATTTTTTAAATACAGGTGTCTACAGTCTGTAGACTGTTCAAGACGCCAAAGCCAGCAGGCTCACGCGATTTACTGAAGATATGGAAATGTAACTGGGGAAGCTTGGGTTAAACAGTCCATTGGTTAACCTCGGGCATATGCAACGGCCCTGCCTTCGGTAAACAAACTTGTAGGAAAAACGCAGCAAGCAGATTTAGTTTGGTGTTGTGTTGTAACTCAGCACGGCAGCCATATTTCCCTTGACTGCAGCCTTTCCTGGAGGGAGGCATTGGCCTACGACCTCGCTGCATGCACAAGGTTCATAATATGATATAACTCATATCTCGTGCTCTTCTTGCCCAGCTACCCAAATGAAGAATTCCTGCTGCACTCCAAAGGGACATTGGTCATGTTTGGCTGCATGAGCAGAACACCTTTTCTACCCTGCTATTGATTTGCTGTTCAGCAAAGCACTTAAACTTTCCTCTTTCTACATTCCTAATTTTTGCTTCATTGTTACATGTCATTTTATTCCACAGTTCATTCAATTCCACAAGTCAGCGAAAATCATGATACGACTTTGTGGTAAAGCAAAAAAAAACAACATTTGAGTGTGCTGAAGTGGTTATTTTAAATTCATGAAAATCGTTTTTGTTTTTTTTAGATTGAGGTATGCCTCATTTTGTTGTAGTTAAATATGTACAACAACACGATTGTGCACGTGTGTGTTGGTTGTTATCTCCATGTGCGGGTTTCGGAAGGTGGAATGGAGTCCTACCAGGTCTCGAAGTATCCACCTCCATTTCAGTAAGGGATCATGATTCATTGACCAAACTGTGAAGTTTTCTTGTTCTCAAAGTTTTGGGCTCTTTTGAGGATCGTCACCGAGCCTCGGACAGCTTCCATCTGAAGCTTCCATCTGAAGTTCATTTGTAGAAATACTCCCAGAGATGTTTTTAAGATCTTCTTGAGGTTCTCTGGTACAATTTTGGTGCGGTATTTTCATTTTTTTTGTATACAGTCATGGATGTGTAAGAGCAAACACATTAAACACGAAAACATGCACGGACACATAAAACGTACATTAGATGGCACATAAAACATGCAGGAGACAAGAGGGGGCGAGAGGAAAGCATACAAGCACAACAACAGTAGTGAACAGGGATGTCGGTAGATCCGTGGAAGGGAGATGGGGCTGGGAGGGAGGGGGAAGGGGTACTTTGCTTCAAAAAAGGCAAATTAACACTACTCGGAATTTCAGGAACGAAGTTGGAGATTGAAAGAGGTTGATTTGGGGTGTTTTAACGGGGGTAGAAAAGATCAAGGTTTTTGATTTGAGAAGATAAGAGATGGTGGTGAACAGATTTTTTAAAGACCTGGAGGGGAGAGTGGGATTGAAGAGAGTGAGGGAGTTTGTTCCAAAGGTGGGAGAAAAGAGGATTGAAAGAGTGAAGGTGAACAGAGAGTCTTGATTTTGGCAGGTTCACCAGAAGAGGGTTGCTGGCAGATCTTGTGCATCCTGAAAGAATATTTGGGGGACCGAGCACAGACAGAGCTGGGGGAGCAAGGCCGGAGAGGAGTCGGAAGAAAACAGAAAGACCACCAACCTGCCTGTGGTGAGCGAGTGAAAGGCCCTCAGAATCAGCTTCATCACGGGAGATAGTGCTGCTACGGCTGGTGCGAGAGAGGTACCAACAACCAGCCAGCTGGCATGATGACAGTTGAAGTTGCCATATAATTTTCATTGCTTTTCAGCTTCCAAGACTTTTTTTTTTGTTTTTTTTTTGTATACTGAATCGAGGCTCGTGAAAGAGCTAACATTTACTTCACAAACAAATCGACCAGACAAACAAAATACACAAAAAGAGGGAGCGGAAGACAAGATGGGGAGAAAAGGGGAAGCACACAAACACAACATCCGAGAGCAGGGAGATGTGTGGAAGGGAGAGGGCCCGGGGGGGGGGGGGGGGGAAGTATAAAGCCCAAGGACTTCCAGGACAGAAGAATTTTTCCAACCCAACAAGAAGTATAAAGCCCAACAGACAGAATTTTTTCGCTTCATTCTTGAGGTCTCGTTATTTGATAATTTTCTTGATTTCTGTGTTCTTTAGGCCAAACTGACTGGGTACTGACGACTCGATTAGCAATGCCGTATTTTCTTCTTTGTACATAAGTACTATATCCAGTCGCAATGCTTTGTTTTCTATGTTCACACTCGTTGGGATCATTAGATTGTATGAGAGCGTCACTTCTTTGTTTTCGATTTTTGTTTTTTGTTCTTGTTCCACGAGTTTTCTGTAACTGGGATATCAAAGGGTTTGCCGATGTGCCAGTGGATTACTCTACATACCTTGTTGTGCCTTTGTGTATACATCTGTTCTGGCATGATTTTTTTTACATCCCAATAGGAGGTGGCTCGTACTTTGTTTCTCCCTTGCGGGATCTGCACTTGTCTGATCGTCTAAATCCTGCCATTTTCGTGAAGTCATTCATGTACTGTCCCTGGTCCAAGGTCAGATCAACAGTTCTACACCACAGTTGAGCTGACCTCTTCTGAGACATTCCAATGAGCATTCTTTGTCTATGCCCATTCTGTCCAATTATTGTTTGTACATCCCTGCTCTTTTATCATTCTCTTTGTTGTCTAATGTACTGTATATCTCCTGGTATTTTGCTTCATATTTTCATTTTGTCTTTTTTACAATCATTGGGGCAGTATTGATTGCTGTTTTGGTTTATGTGTGACTTCTTCTCTTCACCTCTGTCTTTGAATTTTTTTTTGCTTGGTGGGTTAGTTATTAGTGATAGCTTTTCTGGTTTGTTGTCTTCATGGTTGTATACAAATTGGATTTGGTTGTTTGTTTTTTGTTGCATAGTATTGGAATACTGGTACTGCTAGATATTTTATGGCTTTGATTTTGTTTCTCGGAGTGAGATATGCTTTCAGGATCAGCCTCGTTCTACGCAGGTATTCTTTGGCAGTTGATTTGCACATTTGTTTGTGACATATTTGGTGGCCCTCTTCTACTCCAAGGTATTTGTATGATCCTTCATTTTCCAGTTCCTGTATTGTATCTAGATCTTGTTTTATCTTGTCCAGTTTTGTTGGTTTACCCTGTACGAATGTGCACTTGGCACACTTGTCTAAGCCAAATTCCATTTGAATGTCGTGAGAGTGCCGCTTCACTAATTTCAGTTATTCTGCGAGTTTTTTGGCATTTAGTGCGTAAAGCTTTAAATCATCCCTGTACAACAGATGTGTCACTTTTCATCTTTCTTTGGATGTTATTGTATTGGAGGTTAGGTTATATCCATGTCCTTGCTCATTTGAGGTTGTTCAGTGAGTGGGTCCAGAGCCATACAGACCAGGAGGGTGAGAGACTGTCTCCCTGAAAGATCCATTGACCCCTCTTGATTCTCAGCATCTTCACCCCTGGTATTTCAATCTTTCTTTCTGAGTGCTGCAGTATCAGTGTGGTACTGTACTCCAGAGTTGCATTGCTTTCTCAATCAATTTGATTATTTTGGGATTGATTTTGTATATTTGCACGTATTTTATCATCCATGAATGTGGGACACCATTGAAAGCTTTCTTCTAGTCTATCGAGGTTGTGGACAATTTTGTTCTTCATATTTTGCAGTATACAAGAATGGCCTCGTTCAGTAGTAGTGGTCTATTGTGCCATACCATCCTCTTTTCCATCCCTTCTGTTCTGTCTGTATAGTGCTCGTTGCTGTGTTGGGTGGTGATACATCATTTCTGTGATTATTCCTGTCAGGTTATATGATGTTGGTATGCATTTATGATATTTATGAGGTAGTTGGGTTTCTTCTGATTTTGGGATGAGGAAGTTGTTAGCCTCGGTGAGCTATTCATCACTTGTCTTTTCCTCTTGGACATGTTCGTTGAATGTTCTGGTGCTTGTGAAGATCATCAAGGTGCTTTAACCAGAAGCCTGCAATCCCATCTGAGCCATCACTTTTGAAGTTTGACATTTTTCAAGTTGTTTAGTTTTTTTTGTCCCCCGTCGCACCGCGGAGCGAAAGGGGGACTATGGTTTTCCCCTCCGTCAGTGTGTGCGTCCGTGCGTGCGTAAGCGAAGGACCGAATTCTAATTTGGTGTGTGGGTGCAACCCACGTCAAAATCCAAGATGGCCGCCGCCATGTATGTCTGAACCTTGTGAGCGGAATATCTTGAAAAATAAGCGAAGTACCAACTTCTAAGCTGGTGTGTGGGTGTATCTAGGCATAAGGAAGAACGCTATTGAAAATTGGGTCGCCACGTCAAAATCCAAGATGGCCGCCTTGCGTCTTCCACTTTGTCAACTCACATCACTTCACCGACGGGGGACCTAGGCGTAACGCTTGTTTTCTTTCATGCTATGATTTATATTTTGAGTTCGTTTTCAGGACATACTAACTCAAGGTCTTTGTCTTCAATTCCATATTTGCTTATTATTTTAAAAATAATCTTCTTTAGTTTGGGCTGCGATTTCCTCTTTGCAATTGTTTTATTTGTCCTGTCTCCTTTCTCAATTTTCTCTGTCTTTCAAGTCTTTGCTTCCATGGTGGTGCATGGCTATTATTCATGAGACATGGTCTTTAATCGGTGCGTTTTGCAGCGGCTCTATTCATTCAAAAAAAGTAAAAAAGAAACAACATAGCAAGAAAAATCTTGCTATATTGTTTCCTTTATACTTTTTCTTGAATGAACAAAGGCACTGCAACACACACAGTACTTATTTGCTACAATTTAGTAGTGGTATGAAAGTAAGCAAAAGTTTGCACAATATGTGACACCACAATATGTGTCACCACAATCGGGTGAACAAACTGTGCACAAGCTGAATGAAACAGCAAGAGAAGGAAGAGAAGTGGGAATGAAACAGAAAAGGAACGAACAAACTGCCAACTAGCGAACGAATAGAGGCGAAGGAGAGGTGGGAAAAAAAAATCACAATAACCTGGAAATAGGGAGTGCTTGAGAATGGTGCCATTTGAGGTAGAAGAGATCATGTGTATGGGTGAAGAAGTGGTGAACAGCTGTCCTGAAGCCCTGGAAGGAAGAATGGGACTGAACAGACTGGGAAAGTTGGTTCCACGGGTGAGAGAAAAGAGAAACAAATGAGTGGAGGTGAGCAGTGAGCCTGGATTTTGGTAGTTTAACAAGAAGAGGATTACTGGCCGACCATGTGTTGGCCTGGTGTTGGCTTAGCGGTTAGGGTGCAGGCTTGGGATCCTAGGATCCTGGGTTCGAATCCCGGTCGATCGCTAAATTAACACCAGGGGAGTTGACTCAGCCTGTCATCCTTCCGAGGTTGGCAAATTGAGTACCAGCTTGCTGGGATGAATGATCCCGGTGTGTACTCCGGTTAGAATAGGTACACCGTATCCCTGCGCATCGTAAGAGGTGACTAAGGGTTGGCGCCAGGAAGAGCATCCGGCCATAAAAACATTGCCTCAAACAGGGAACCATGATTGTCATGGGGCCCGCAAGGCTAACCCCTGCTCTAGCGGGGAAAATGGCCTTAAAACGATCATTCATTCATTCATTCATTCATGTGTGCCATGCAGAAACCTGGGAGGGACTGAGCCAAGAGAGGACAGACGGTGCAAGACCAAAAAGGAGGCGGGAGAATACAGAGAGGCCACCAACCTAGCTGCGATGCAAAAGTAACAGGCCTCGTCACTCAGCTTTGTCACAGGAGACCCCAATGATTTAGAGGGCCTTGTTTTCCATGGCATTAATATGAGACAGGAGTGAAGCTGGGGTGCCAGCCCAAAGGGGAGAGCAGTTCTCAAGCTGTGAATGACAGACTTGTCAGTTGTTAAAAGTTCTGATTGGCCAAAGAAAGACCTTGCATAAAAATGGATGTCTAGTCTGTAGCTGGCTTTGGAGGCCATCTTGGAAATGTGATCTGTCCAAGAAAGTTCATGGTTGATGGTCAGGCCCAAATATTTGAGTGTCTTAACCTCTTCAAGTGGTTTGCTTCAGGGGTAGATGGGAGGGTTTGCCAGACGATCCTTTTGCAGAGACTGGGTGAGTGTGTGTGATTTGTCTGGGTTGAAAGACCTATTCCAAGTGTTGGACCAGCTCCCGATTCTGTGAACGTCTGCAGAGAGGGAAGAGGCTGCTGCCTGCCTGTCTGAAGGATGAGAAATGATACGCAGAGGGTGGAATCATCAGCAATGAGATAAGCAGGACTTTCCAGGGAAACAGAAAGATAAATTGATGAAGATGAGGCATGAGATTGGGCCCAATACACTACATTGAGGCACTTAAGCCTTGCCAGGGAGAGGAGATGAGAGGATCCCGTTAAGAGCTATATGCTGAATATGGGAGTGAAGAAAATCAATGATTCATGATGGGAGATGGCCTTGGATGTCATAAGCAAAGAGTATGGAGATCATGGCGGGGTTCCAGGCTGTATCGAATGCTCTAGATATGTCCAGATAAATGGTCCTGATCTCATGTCCAAGATTGAGTGCTTCCATCCATTGTTGGACTTGTAGCAGATTGTCCAAAGTGGCATGACTGGGTCTGAAACCGAACTGATGATATCAGTCTGTTTGAGAAAGGAAGGATTTAATCTCAACTGCAATAATTGATTCCATAACCTTTATTATAATTGGCAGTAAGCTAATAGGCCTGTTCTACAAAGTACAGCAGTGGAAGTTGATAAATTGCATCAAACCATGAAGATATATATGCTTTGAGCACTGACCTCGTTAAGCCGCTTTGCGGTGGAACAGATGGAGCCACTGCCCTCACTGGTGTGGGTTTAATTTGGCCGGGGCTGCTCAGCGGGTCCTACGATGGAGTGACAGACACCCTGTAGAGGATTTGTTCTTAATGACAAAAATGTTCACTTGCCATGAATGCAACACAGCTATGGACTCAAAAGAGCATAGTCTCCCATCACCACCATCACTACCTTGAACTCTATGGCATTATGGATTCCATCCCAAGCACGAAATTATGTTTGTCAGCACATTGTTAGTTTGGAATACTGGTTTGGGAACATGTCACAGAGCATGTGGTGAGGTGGAAAGAACTGGGAAGTGGCCCTATGCTGTGTGCAGGAAGGGTGTCGGAGTGAACTCCATTCAATGTACAATGTGCGCTGAGTGGGTTCATCAAAAATGTAGTGGTCTGAGGGTCATTAACCAGTGTGGCAGCTACATTCAAATGCAAGGTGTGCACAGAGGGAGCTGCAGATGGAGGAAATGTTGAGTTGGATCTTGGAGACGGTGTGAAGCTGGAAGGTGTGAAAACATTTTGCTACCTCGGAGACATGCTGAATGGAGAAGGTGGATCAGACTCGGCAACGGTTGCTAGAGTGAGATGTGCATGGAAGAAGTTTCGGGAACTGAGTGGCGTGCTGATGAGGAGGGGAGTGTCGTTGAAGCTGAAGGGAAAGGTGTATGCTGCATGTGTGAGAAGTGTTAAGATTTATGGGAGCGAGACATGGGTAATGAACGTAGAGCAGCAACGAAGCCTGGAAAGGGTGGAAATGTGAATGGTTCGGTGGATGTGTGGAGTATCGTTGAGAGAGAGGAAGACAAATGATGAATTGCGAAAAATGATGGGAATAGAGCCTGTGATTGATGTTGTGAAGAGGAACAGGTTGAGATGGTTTGGTCATGTGTTGAGGAAGGATGAAAGTGACTGGTTGAGAAGAGTGATGGAAATGAATGTAGAAGGAAGTAGAGGACGGGGAAGACTGAGAGAGACTTGGCTAAAGACGGTGGAAGAAGAAATGCGGGCAAGGGGGTTAACAAGGAGAGATGCAGAAAATAGGGCAAGATGGAGAAGATTGTCATGGGGACCGCAAGGCTAACCCCCGCTCTAGCAGGGAAAATGGCCTTAAAATGCATGTTGTGTGTTGTTGTTGTCACAGAATGCTTCTGTGGTATTAATACTTTTCATGTGAAGACAAGCAAGTGCATTTGCAAAACAGTTCCAAACTAGAACGTCACTCAGTAGAGAGCATACCTCCACCTGGTTGGCCCTATCACTCAATGGTGACGAATCACTGAAAAAATTCTAATAGCCGGATCCGGATCTTCCCCAAAATTGAATCGATTCTTCCTTGTCACAAACACAAACACACGAAAGAAGTCCAATAACTTTCGTCCAAATCCATCCATAACTTTTTGAGATATCCCGCTATGTATCGTTTTGGCCCGATCTCCCAATGGTGAAGAATCACTTAAGAAAAAATTAATAATTCTCATATCCGAATCCATATTCAGATCTTCACCAAAATCGAACCGAATCGTCCTCGTCAGAGACCCAACCGGTCCACGATGTTTCGTCAAAATCCGTCCACAACCTTTTGAGATATCCTGCTATGTATCGTTTTTGGCCCTATCTCCCAATGGTGAAGATCCACTTAAAAATTCTAGTAGCCGGATCCGAATCCGGATCTTTACCAAAATTTAATCATTTTGCCCTTGTCACATATGCTACATCTCTGCCAAATTTCGTCCAAATCCGCCCACAACGTTTTGAGATATTTTGTTCACAAACAAACAAACAGATGAAAAATCACTCATAGGGCGACACTTGGCAAAATAGAACAAAGTAGAATGGCACTCAGTAGAGCATCCTTTTGACCTCAAAAATAGTTTGTGGTAGAATTCAGTGACCTGATATGCAAATCGTCTTCAAAGTTTAAGTTAATTGGATGAAAATTGACAATTTTAGAAATGTGGCCTATGTTGACCTTTTGGCGTATGTTGACCTCAAAAATAGTTGGTGGTTGGTTTCAGTAAGCTGATATGCAAATCTTATTCAGATTTCAAGTCAATTGGATGAAAATTGAGTATTTTATAAATTCGAAAAAAAGTGGTTGATCTTTGGCCTATGTTGACCTTTTGGCCATTGTTGATCTCAAAAATAGTTGGTGGTTGAATTCAGTTGGCTGATATGAAAATTCCATTCAAATTCCAAGTCAATCAGATGAAAATTGAAGATTTTAGAAATTTAAAATAGTTGTTGACCTTTGGTCTATGTTGACCTTTTTTCCTATGCTGATCTCAAAAATAGTTGGTGGTTGAATGCAGTTAGCTGATATGTAAATCCCATTCAAATTTCAATTGAATCGGATGAAAATTGAGTATTTTAGAAATTTGAAATTGTAGTTGACCTTTGGCCTATGTTGACTTTTTGGCCTATGCTTATCTCAAAAGTAGTTTATGGTTGAATTCAGTTTGCCGATATGAAAATCCCATTCAAATTTCAAGTCAATCGGATGAAAATTGAGGATTATAGAAATTCTAAAAAGTGGTTGACCTTTTGGCCTATGCTTATTTCAAAAGTAGTTTATGGTTGAATTCAGTTTGCCGATATGTAAATCTTATTCAAATTTCAAGTCGATCAGATGAAAATTGAGGATTTTAGAAATTTGAAAAAAAGTGGTTGACCTTTGGCCTATGTTGACCTTTTGACCTCAAAAATTTATAGGATTTTGTCGGACCATGAACTGTACTATTCGGTGAAGTTTCGTGAAGATCGGTTTAAAATTGGGACCTGTAGGCAAGTATAAGTGAGCGGACAGACATACACACAAACACACAAACCAGAGTGATCAACATACTAGGCAATTTAAAAAAATTTTTTTTGCCAAGTAACAAACGGACAGACAGGGGTGAAAACCAAGAACTCTGTTAAGTTGCCACAACACACAACTTCCAATGGAAAAGCAGCACAATGAATGCTTACTTACTTCGACATCGACATTCAATGACAGCAAAATACCAACCTTTCAGTGCTAAATGAATGAATAAAATTGATGTTTTAAGTTAGAGAGGATGGACAGGTTTGTTCAACATCAAGGTGATTTGAATATAATTTGTTCTCCATAAAGTACCGAAAGTTTAAAAATTGTATTATTTGTACATGGGGAAAGTAATTTACTAGATGAACGTCAAGTCACATTAAGGTAAAAAATTACCATGTTTTCAAAATCAATCATTTGGCAACAGACAGTAAAAAGGTCTTGCACCTCGACTTGTACATGGGGTGTATTGAATACTCAATTCGCCATGCTTGCCATGTGCAAAAAATACTAATCATGATTTGTGGGTTGGCTAGAGTTTGTTGTTGCTTCGTATGCCTGTGGCTACTGGTTGCATCATTTTCGGGAATTGTGGCTGGGCCACTGATGCAGTCAGTGCCCTTGTTGCCAGTAAACCGGCACTCATTTTGCTGACTTCAGAGGATGACAAGCTGAGTCAACCCACCTGGTGCTATTTCAGCGGTGTGACGGGGGCTCTAACTCAAGATCCTCAGATCTTAAGCCACCCACCTTAACTGTTAAGGCAACACCAGGCATAGGTCTGTGTGGAGTGAGCAGCCATGGGAACTAAACCCACATCAACCAATGGAGAAAGAAACTTCTCGGTACCCAACCAAACAGCTAGCTCCAGGCAGCTTTCATAGTAGTTGCGCAATCTGCACTTGAGTTGGCTTACAGATACTGTGAAAATGCTTTGTCCGATAATTTAATCTAAATGAACATCTTGTGGAGATCCTGCTACCACCTTCATTGGTCTGTCGTGGAGTAAGTTGTTTGGGTGTTAATAACCGCTGTGTACGTTTTGTTAAGCCTCCCGATAGGATAGTAGCAGGCTTATGTTATAGCTGTTGTATGGTTTCTTTTTACAATCTGTGCCCCCAATTTGTAATGGTAACTCAGAGTTAATTAGACCCCTAGGAGTACTGAACCATCATTTTGGTTTTTTGGTTTTTTTTATTTTAATTCCTTTACTGCCAATTTCTGAAATTTCCAAGCTGTATCTCGGAGCCAGCTGGGACTTTAGGAATGAAATTTTGCATCAATAATGGAAATACAAGGTGCGTGGTGTTTATACAAGCTTTTTTGACCTTGACTTAATTTTAAGGTCATGACCAAATTATAGACATTTTAACATTTCTCACCATACCATAACTCGAATTAACTTTTTTCTCATCAGAAGGAAATTGTCCTCTCTTGATAGCCTACAGAAAGGCACATTTACTCCTCACTTGCATCAGTTAAAGGTCAAGGTCTTTAAAAGTCTGAATTATAGGTCAATGGTAACACCCCTAGGAGTACTAAACCACCACTTAGGTTTTTCTCCTTTTTTTCTGTCAATATCCGAGCTGTATCTCGGATCCGGCTGAAACTTTTGGAACAAAATTTTGCATCAACAATAGGAATAAAAAGTATGCAGGATTGACATAATTAACTAGACATATTTTTAAGGTTAAGACCTAATTTGACATTTTAACATGTTTCACCATGAGTCGACTAAAGTTGGGCTGATTGGGATTAAATTGACCTCTCTAGATAGCCTAGATAAAGGTGCATTTATAATTAATTTACATCAAACCCCTTAAAGGTCAAGGTCAAATGGCGGTCTGACAAAAATAACGCATTTTTTGTCATCGCTCAATTTTGCCAATGCGTCATCTCAGACTGCTTGGTCTTCCAATATGTCCATCATAATAATGTACCCTCACTGAAGTTTTGCACCTGATATATGATTAAAGTCCATGACCTACCGCATTTTTGTGACGTAATTGACAAAGAACACCTTTTTGATGATAGCTTGAATAATTTTTCACTGATTTTCATGATGTTGAGTTTTATGGATGGATTGATGGAGACACATTTAATTCATTTGCACTCGAACTCCAAATGTTAAAGGTGAAGGCCATAAAGCAGTCCAAAAATAAAATGGCCATCATTGGATCACGGGCACCAGTGGAGGCTTACCCTTGGCGATCGCTTTATGATCGCAGATATCTAATGTTCATTAGCTTTTTTGTTTTTTTTATTTTACAAGCCTTGAGTCTTCATATTGTGTGACGAGACCAACCAGTTGCTGTGCCCAGCAGTAAATCTCTGGTTTATTATTTATCTGATGCTTGTGCAGTTGAGTAATAACAGATTATATACTTACTAGTGGGGTCACCCGTGGGAATCCCACGGGCATGGACATGTGTGACATTTGGACATCGTCATTTAGATACTGCACATTCATTTTTACAATATGTTTACTGGCTATTTATCAGATCCACAAATGATGTAATCTACACAATGTATTTACTTCTGATATCATGTGAATGCATGTGCTTGCACATGGGAAATACAGTTTGAAATGTGTCATTACACTTTTCTTTTCTTTTTGTACACGAGATCGAGGCTCGTGCAAGAGCTAACACTAATCACAAAAAGACAAACTGACACATAAAACAAATGATAAAGGAAGCGGGAGACAAGATGAGGAGAGAGGGAAGTACACAATTACCACATTTGAGAGCAGGGACATCGGGAGATCGGTGGGAGGTAGAGGGCTTGGGTGTGGGTGAAGGGGGTACACGGGATAAAATAAATTGACACTACTAGGAATTTCAGGAATTAAGTGGATTTGGGGTGTAATTTGGTGAGATTAAACACATGGACACTGTTAGGACGTCCAGGAAAGAAGTCAGAATTTCAAAAAATTGGATCTGGGGTGAATTAAAGGGGGGTAGAAAAGTTCAAGGTTTTGGATGGGGAAAGACAAGAGATGGCAGTGAACAGCTGTTTTAAAGACCTGGAGGGAGGAGTGGGATTGAATAGAGTGAGGGAGTTTGTTCCAGAGGTGGGACAAAAGAGGAATGAAAGAGTGAAGGTGAATGGAGTCTTGATTTTGGCAGCTTAACCATAAGAGGGTTGCATGCAGATCTTGTGAGACCTGTAGGAATATTTGGGGGACAGAGCACAGACAGAGCTGGGTGAGCTAGGCCGGAGAGGAGTCGGTAGAAGACAGAAAGACCACCTACCTGCCTGCGGTGAGTGAGTGAAAGGCCCTCAGTGTTAGCTTCATCGTGGGAGATTCCAATGATTCTGAAAGCTTTGGTTTCTACAGCGTGAACCCGAGCTAGGTTTGAGGAAGGAGCACCAGCCCAGAGGGGAGAACAGTATTCCATTGAGCTGCGGATGAAAGCCTTGTATGTGGTGAGGAGCTCAGGTGTGCCAAGGAAGGACTTCGCACGACGGAGGATGCCCAGTCGGCAATTGACTTTGGAGACCAGATTTGAAATGTGGTTTACCCAGGAAAGATCATGGCAGATAGTGCGACCCAAAGGCTTGAGTGACAGAACTTCTTGGAGAGGATTATTCAGAAAGTAGATGGCAGGATTTTCCAGATGATCTTTTCGGAGAGACATAGTGAGAGTGTGAGATTTGTCAGGATTGAAAGACATGTTCCACTTGTTTGACCAGTCTGTGATTTTGTCCAGGTCTGCAGAAAGTGAGAAGGCTGCAGACTGCCAATCTGAGGGATGAGGTATGGAGCGGCAGAGAGTGGAGTCATCAGCAAAAAGATAAGAGAGGATTTTCCAGAGAGTCGGAGAGATAATTGATGAAGACCAGAAAAGGCACAGGGCCCAGAACACTGCCTTGGGGAACTCCAGCCTGAACAGGAAGGGGAGATGAGGGAAATCCATTCAGGGCCACACGTTGACTATGACCAGAGAGGAAGTCCACAAGCCATGCGTGGAGATTTCCATGGATACCATAGGAGGAGAGTTTGGTGAGCAGAGCGGGGTGCCAGACCGTATAGAAGGCACGTGATATGTCAAGGGAGACATCTCTGATTTCCTGTTTGGCATTAAGGACCTCCATCGGTTGTTGAGACAGCAGAAGCAGCATGTCCAGAGTAGAATGACCTGGTCTGAATCCAAATTGATGATCCGAGATCAAGCCATTGGAGAAGAGGAAGGATTTGATGTCAGAAGCGATGATTGATTCCATGACCTTGCTGATTATTGGGAGCAAGCTTATTGGTCTGTAGTTGCAAGGATCTGTTTTTGCACCTTTTTGTGTAAAGCTGTAATGTTGGCTGATTTCATGGCAGACGACCTTGAGCAAAAGAGAGAGTGAAGAGATAAGAGATAGGGTGAGATAGAGCAGCAGAGCTGGATTTTAGGACCCGTGGGCTGATGCCGCCTGGTCCAGTTGCAGAATCAGAGTCGAGGTTTGACAAAAACTTCTCCACCTTGTCAGGAGAGAAGGACACAGAGTCCTGGAGCAGCTGAGTTCGACTGGGAAAGGTGGATACAGAGAGAGAGGGGTTCGGTTCGGGACCTAATATAAAATGTGACTTCCAGAGCTCAAATCCTCTCCCTCCCCACCTCCATCCCCCCCACACCACGCACACTGCACCGGGGAGTGGATAACCCACAGGGGAGTTGGTCACACACAGGGGAGTTGTGTCACACACGGGGGAGTGGGTCACACACGGGGGAGTGGGTCACACACGGGGGAGTGGTTCACACACGGGGGAGTGGGTCACACACGGGGGAGTGGGTCACACACGGGGGAGTGGGTCACACACGGGGGAGTGGGTCACACACAGAGGAGTGGGTCACACACGGGGGAGTGGGTCACACACGGGGGAGTGGGTCACACACGGGGGAGTGGGTCACACACGGGGGAGTGGGTCACACACGGGGGAGTGGGTCACACACGGTGGAGTGGGTCACACACGGTGGAGGGGGTCACACACGGTGGAGGGGGTCACACACGGTGGAGGGGGTCACACACGGTGGAGGGGGTCACACACGGTGGAGTGGGTCACACACAGTGGAGTGGGTCACACACGGTGGAGTGGGTCACACACGGTGGAGTGGGTCACACACGGTGGAGTGGGTCACACACGGTGGAGTGGATCACACACGGTGGACGGCGCACACATGGGGGAGTAGATCACACACGGGGGAGTGGATCACACAAACACACACACATGGGGAAGTGGGTCACACACACACACACACACACACACGGGGGGGGGGGGGGGAGTGGGTCACACACACACACACACGGGGAAGTGGGTCACACACACATGGGGGAGTGAGTCACACACACACACGGGGGAGTGAGTCACACACACACACACACACACATGGGGGACTTTGTCACACACACACACACACACACACATTTGGGGGGGGGGGAGGGTGTGGAGGATCACGACGTTCATTGGTGGTCTCGTTCTGTTCCCTCATTCTTTTATTCATTTTGAAAATGGGAGTTACAAATGACCCTCATGCAACTCATTGAGACATCGTTGACATAAAGAAGCAGGAATGACCACCCACATGCCCCACGTTACATAACCTTGAGCTAAGGACAGCTCAGATACATGTGACACATATGGAGCATATTCTGACGTCGAGAGCACGGCACACCAAGAACCTGACAAAACAACGTGCGCAACACGTGACAGCACGGGATCACAACGAATGGCAGTGGCCACTTCCACAGCGATTATAATCGTAATTACCGGACCATATTATTTCCCATCTGTGTTTATTTATTTATTTCACATCTGTGAATTACATGTCCATGCACATGTGAAATGGAGTTTCTTTATAAATCCAGGATGTGAACACGATTCAGCCTTGAAAACTCGTGCGAAAACAAACAAATTTTTTTTATTAAAGATCTCACGATTTTATTTCCTATAAATATGAAACGCATCTTCTTTGGGCGGTGTATAATCGCTCCGAACGAAACAGGCATTACCTGGTTTTCTTTGCTTGAGTTGTAATCAAAATGGACCTTTGTTTCTTCAAAAAGTAATTCATGATCAAAGACATGTTGATTCAGTCTTAAAATGCACATGACTTCTTCATTTTTAAGCTTGAATGCATCGAAAACTTTTCGCTTTACAAAGTAAAAATAGATTAAAACCAAACGTTATTAATAAATATTGTATTCCATAATTAGTTTACATTATACAGGCCTTCTCATTTAAAATGCATTTTGTTCTGTAAACGTTAACTTTCACCAAATATTTCCCGTCTCCATTATTTGGGCGGTGTATGATTATACCGTGCCGATCTCGGCTATTTCCTGCCTGTGCATTAACTTTCAACAAATTTCCTTCCCGTTTTTTGCAACCGAGTCTAAAACCATGTTAGCGACTGTGAAAAATGAAATGAGATATCGAATTAGAGTTGAAATAAAACTGTGATAGAGAGCGAGACACCGCGGGCCTAAGAAAAGAGGCCTCAAAGCTATGCGAGGAAACAAAATGGTAGTGATTGTTTTTTGAAGCCCCTCCCAGACCGGGTGTAGCCACACCCATGGGCAGACAGATCACAGACAGACAGACAGACAGACAGACGTGATCATCTAAGCAGAATATTATATAGATAGAGAGATGCTTGTCTTTCTATGTGTCTGTGTGTGTCACCATCTTTCTCAGAGATAGCCAAATTGATCTTCCTCAAACTTTCAGAAGTTTATCAGAGAGAGCCGGCGAGTGTTTTCGCCAAAATTTTAAAAAATGACAATAACCAAAAAGTTTGATTTTTTTGTTAAAAATCGCTCTATAGTGTCGACGTGAAAGATAATATTAAATGATACCTGACTTCATTCCTTCATGTGTGTATGGACGTGTTTTAGGCCCCACAAAAAAAAACCCAAAACTTGAATTCTTAAAATGCCTAATTTGTTATGAACAACATTCCATTATGTAAAACACTTGATAGCTCAAATTTTTTTCTTAAAAAAATCAACCAAATTGCTGTTTTCATGGCAACTATTGTTTATTTGGATTTCACAAGTATCATGCTATGCACAACATCCTTCTTGTTTGTCTGTGAGCAGGATATCTCAAAAATTAATGACCGACTCAGACAAAACTTGGTGGACATGTTGGGTGTGTGGCACGAATTAATCGATTAGATTCTGGTGAAGATCCTATAAGGATCCAGACACAATAACTTTTATAAAGTGATTATTAACCATTGAGAGATAGGGCCAAAAACAATATATAGCACAATATCTCAAAACGTTATGGACAGATTCGGATGAAACTCGATGGATGAGTTGGGGAGATGACAAGGACTTTGGTTCAGGTCGAGATACAGATCCAGTCTATCAGTGAGATACAAAACGTAAACCGTTCAGTCTGGCGGAGGTATGCGCTCTACTAAGTGTCGTTCAAGTTAGTTGCAAGTTTTTCTTCATTGTTTTGTATTTCTATGTTCTGTTTATTTTCTCAAACATTAGGAGCGGATGGAGTGCATAATTAATATCAGCTGCAAGAATTACAAATTTGAAATAGGTGTAGGATGTGAAAGCTTTGTACCACAATGATGTGTGTGGGAAAGTGTGAAATGAGAACTGGCTCAGAATGATATGACTTGGCAAAGATGTGATTCCACCCATGCAGGAAGTAGCACATGGATAATGAAGTTGAGCTATTCAATTGGCTCTCACCAAAACACCTGCCCCTGTTCCTCTCCTGATAAAAATTTGTTTCACAAAGATGACTGTCGCTCAAGTATCGAGGTGGTCAGAGAATCTAAGCACCAAAATTGTTGCAGTGCTGCAAGAATGGTGAGGAGCTAGAGATGTCGTGTAGGAGGTGGTTTGATGACCAGAGGGTGGTGTTCCCATATCTTGTGGATCCCAGGAACTTGGCTCTTTGAGGGATTTTGCGATGATGTTGAGATGGTCACTTCGGAAGACTAACGTCACTTCTGAGAAACACTATAGAAGTTTTTGAGCCTTCTCATTTTGCTAATTATTATCTTTGTTCTGCCTAGAATCCCCACAAGACGAGACTGTTTGACTTTAGGCTTTGTCACGACCCTGACCATACTACATATTAATGTTTATTTTAATGATTCTTTGGCTAAATAATACTCGAGACTGACTGAAGACATGCATGTGATGAACAAGGGCTATAGAGAGCACCTACCTTCAGATTATGCACAACAATGTAAACATTCATGCTTTTTATTAGTCCCCTACCGGTGGACACCGGAGGGGACTATAGGTTTTCACTCGGTCCCTCCGTCTGTCCGTCCGTCCGTCCGTCCGTCACGCAAAGAACAGTTTTCCGGACTTTTTTTCTAAACTCTTAATGCTAATGATTTCAAACTTGGCACATGGTTTCCTCATGATAAGTTACAGATCAAGTTCGAACTTCACGACTTTTCGATCATTTTCGACAAAGTTATGGCACTTTGAACTTTGGTAATTTCCCCAACAGTTTTCCAGACAACAGACTGCCGGTAGGGGACATGTATTGCAGCGCAATACTCAGAATGCTTGTTCTGAAACTTAATCTTCAAATTGATTTTCATTCTGAAGGAGAAGAGATGTAATGTAATGCGATGTCCCTGCTCTATGTGTGTGTTTGGTTCCGTGTTTTGCGAAATACCATATGCCCTAACAACTCAAACGGGATTGGGTAAGATCTCGCGAGAGTAAGCCAGACAGCCATGGCCTGACAATAAAGCAGTTATCTTATAGACTCAGAGTGAACGCTGTAAGCATTATGCCCCCAAGTCTGTTATTACATGCATGCATCCATACACAATTGGTGTATTTGTTTGACAACCCCTTGGGAGGAAAAACCTTGCGCGCGCACATGCGCACACACACACACACACACACACACACACACACCTCGTTTTTTCATTTCTGTTCCTTACAATTCTATCCCTCTCTTTCATTCACAGACACACACACACACACACACACACACACACACACACACACACACTTAATTAATTGTACAGTATCGGTTGTTCCTAAACTTAAATAATTCAAAGGATTGTTGTAAATGATGTTAATTTTACAACATCCCATATTCAACTTTATTTAAATTGTAAACCTCAAACATAGTTTAAAGCAAGAACGTTAACCCGTAAGCAATTGACTAGTTTCCCGACTGCATGGATCATCAGCTGGGCACCGTTCTTCCTCGAGGTTTCAATCCTTTCAGCCCAGGACCTCTCCAAACGGTGGATCCACAACCTCGATCATGGATCCACATCAATTGATGGTAAATCAGTGGATCCACAACCTCAGTTGCGTCCAGGCAGTCAGTCAACCCATCAATGCAACATCACTTATCCCAACTTTACTTGCAATAGGATTTAATGTGTTATCATATATTTATAACTTTCCTTACACACTCTATAATATGATAATATCATTAATAGTAAGGGCATTTTATGAGATATTTCACAAATCTGTTAACTAAATTGTTACCAAAAAATTTCTTCACCAATATGTTTGTAAAGGTGTGTAATAACATGTGTTAAAATGTTGAAGTTCAACTCCCGTGGGAAACCCAGAAAAAAAGCTGTTGAATTCGGGTACCGAAAAATTATTTTCGAGAATTTTTATTTTTTTTAATCGGCCCTTAAGTAACTTATGAGGGGTCAAATAAGGGTTTTTCATGATTTTGAGTTGATTGTTAACATTTATATTTTCACTTTTACATTTACACACAAAGTAGCTTTTATTTCACATACATATATAATACTCAAGAGTTATTTCTCATTCACAATGTCAGAAGTTTCAACAGTCATTGTCTATGTCTTCTTCAGACTCAACAACATCATGACTGCAGTTTCTGCATGTAATGCCATTACAGACTCCACAGGCCGAGATGCACGTGACCCCATTCTTCTTGCAGCTGCATCGCTGGTTGCTGCCAATCTCCATGACAATTACAGCTCGTGAACTGCAATAGCTCCTCAGGAGCCGTGGGGTCCAGTGTTGGAACTGGCTCATACCCATGCACACCTATTGTCCATCCATAGTCACTGGGGTTCAGAGACATGCTCTGTAGAAGGCAGGCCTTTGTAAGCAGGCAAAGTTTCTAGTTCCTTCATGAGTTGACAGTACAGCCGTGCGCCCTTGGCATACTGATGATGGCCTGCAGCGGCAAAGATGTGAAGCATCTTGGTAACAATGCAGGACAGATGCCCATTGTGGTCTGCAAGTCGCTCGGTTCTGATAAAGACCTTGATCACATCTACCATGTGGTGGTACTCCACCCAGAGTGCAGGTGTTCTTCCTCCTTTTGCGAGTCGTTTGAAGGTTTCTTCAAACCTTTGCTCAAACACTGGCACTACTGGGTCTGAGTGTCTGGCTCCCATCTTCCCATCAGCCACCTTCTCCATGAAGGTCTTCATGTCACCACGCTCCTCCTCAGTGAAGGCAAGTTTCATGATGTGTTGATAGATGGCTGCATCGATGAGGAGGTGAACACGGATTGCCTTGTCAAAACATCCTCCATCCATGATGTGGTTGGCTGTCGTACTTCCAGGATAGATCAACTGGATCACATCTAGTAGTCCAGAATCTTCCATGATGTTACCCATTGATCCAAGATAAGACTTCAGCAGGTGAAAACCACCCAACCTTGGAATGACGGGTAGATTTGCCTGCTTTATTATATTCAC
Organism: Myxine glutinosa; assembly: GCF_964187855.1. Classification (NCBI taxonomy): domain Eukaryota; kingdom Metazoa; phylum Chordata; class Myxini; order Myxiniformes; family Myxinidae; genus Myxine; species Myxine glutinosa. The sequence goes on along the minus strand of NC_136262.1, from coordinate 44,792,311 downwards.
AGCCTTCAGCCAAATCGGAAGATCAAAGGTCACTATAGCGACCCCAGCGCGCCGTATGCACTCTTTCAGAGTGGTGAAGATGGTGTTGAGGTCATTAGGGTCTCCTTCAATAACTGGGAAGGAACTCGATCTGTGTGCTCTGCTTTGCATCATTAGCATGGATTCTCTTCATCCAGCCATTCCAGTTGGAGTGTGGGAACTCAGGATCGTTGGCTTTGATCACCCACCCCACTGCCCAGAGTGTGTCACCTGGAGTGAGGAGTGGCTGATCATGAGCCAGGGAGGAGGAAAGCTCAGCGAGGGGGAGAAACATGATCGCGTTCGTTCCTATCTGTTTCCTGTTCGTAAATGGAATAATCTTTACTTCAGTTCCTCTCAGGATCTTAGCTTTGTCGAGTGCCTTCAACTTCACCCGGGGGAAAGCTGCTGTTGTCTGTGGATCTGGCAAAGGTGGTGCCGGAGAGGTGACTTCGATCCAACCCATTGAGTGAAAGGGAGTGTTTCCGTGAATAGAGACAATGTTTAAATCTATATTGTCTCCAACAAACTGAGTGACTGCATTGTTTGTTTCCCCAACCTCCATAAAGACCACCTGATCATTACTTGACAATTCACTTTCACTGGCTGGCACTTTGGCTGTCATCACTGATTGATCCTCAAGCGTAGCATCAACCGCAACCTCATCATTGATCTGTTCATCGGTTTCCTCCACAATGGTGTCAAGAGTGCCAGAAGTATCTGGAACATCATCTCCACTCCTACTATTAAGGAAGCAGTATTTGTAGTTTTGTGTCTCCGTGTAAGACTCAGTGTATCCCAGCCGGTGGAACTTGAGCATCCATTTTGACCCAAATCTATGATCAAGTTGTATGGCAAGCCCCATACAGGAGGTCAACTGACTGTGATCTTCTAGAACTGCAGCCAGTTGATGAACTGAACTCACAAGTAGTGCGTCTTCTCTTCAACTTTGATGACTCTTTCTCTGCCTTTGATGCTTGAGCTGACTTATTGGTGGTTGCAACAAAGTTGTTGTACAGATCATTTTTACACTTCTGGTGGTACCTCAGTTTTCCTTCCTTTTGAGCCTCCTTCATACGTTCCACAACAGTAACATTTTCGACAGTTTCTGCTTGTTTCAATAAAGTTGAGTATCCCTTTGGAGTTGCCTGTATGAGCCTTTCAGCTGGTGTATCCGAGCGTGCACAGATGAAGCAATTGAGCACAGGTGGAGTAACGTCTTCATCCATATTGCTAGACTCCATGTCCTGCAAAGTAGAAAATGAGATATATTTAGAAATTATTTTTCCACAAAGGAGTGTCTGTGGTGAAATATAAATGTTAACAATCAACTCAGAATCATGAAAAACCCTTATTTGACCCCTCATAAGTTACTTAAGGGCCGATTTAAAAAAATAAAAATTCTCGAAAATAATTTTTCGGTACCCGAATTCAACAGCTTTTTTTCTGGGTTTCCCACGGGAGTTGACCTTCAACATTTTAACACATGTTATTACACACCTTTACAAACATATTGGTGAAGAAATTTTTTGGTAACAATTTAGTTAACAGATTTTCATATGTTTCCCTTACTATAAATCATTCACATCTTGCCCTTAAACACATCAATCGACCAAACAGCATGTTATATTTTATAAACACACACACACACACACACACACACACACACACACACACACACACACACACACACACACACACAATTCTAGTTCTAGTGATGCAAATGATTCAAATTAGTTGCTTCAACAATCTTTTGCAGATTGGCTGCATGATAATAACGTTGTCAGGAATAGCTGTGTTACATTGCTTTCAAATCTGTGATGATGCTCCTGTTGGAGAAGCCTTAAGGCCAGCTGTCTAGTCTAGCCTATTTGATTGCATTTCTGTGGTAACTACAAAAACATTTTTTACAGCAACTATTTAAATATACATAGTATTTTTCAACAGAATAAAGGGTAGTTTGATTTTTGCAATTTGATTGAACACCAATTTCCTCCGTTACAGCCAATTGAACATCAATTTCCTACAGTTACAGCTTCAATTACAGCCAATTGCACATCAATTTCCTACAGTTACAACGTCAGTTTGTGATCAAGGAACAACTTAATTTCCAATTTAATGTTATATTTTAAACACGAATCAGAAATGAATTGGAAAACGAACTTGAAGTTTCGCAATACTTTGGCTCTGAATTTGTCTCGATCCCACACGTGCAGAGGAGTGAGATAAGTTATTTTTACTCGGTATGCCTGCCTGGCAGTCAAATTTCAAAATCATTCCAAACAGGAAGCATACTGTTTTTAGCGACATCATAAAAACACAAACAACAGGCACAAATAACGAATGTACGAGTATGACATGTTAAGTAAGGTGATGTATAAGACACTGCGTCAATGGTGGTAATCTTCAGAAAAAAAACTCTTCTGCAAACTTTAAAATCATTGTTTTATTTCAAGTTAATTACATACCAGAACATTATAGAATACAAATCACAGTATTGGTACTTTGAAAAACCTTTTGTTTAGCAGTACTTGAACAAAATGTTATGGCATTTTACATCATCTCGACCAATGAAGGTTGCTGCTCAAACACCCTGCCCATGTCATTTTTTTTCTCAAGATTAAACAATTCTATTTTATCGATTAAAGAGTTTTGCGTTGCTGCTGCTGCTGCTGCTGCTGCTGCTGCTGCTGCTGTTGTTGTTGTTGTTGTTGTTGTTGTTGTTGGGGTTCTTGGTGGGGGTCAATTTTTGAAATGTGCACCCATTGGTTGGGCAGCTGCTCGACCACGCCCATATCTGTCACTTGAGTCCACCCACCATAGTACCAGGTCGAAATGATATGGCAGCCATCTTGTATTCTGGTGGGCCTAACTAGGCCTGTACATGCCTATGCTGATTATACACTGTCCGCCATATGGCATTTTTGACCACTTCACCCAAACAAAGTTAATTTTCAGCTTTGTTTGGGTGAAGTGGTCAAAAAAATAGCATTACATAATATTTGAACAGCACCACATGCGCGTTAAATGCACGTTTCCCATTCGGCCTGTTGCCAGATTTTTTAAGCCAATTCAATCGCACTTTTTTTTTTATGAGCAAAAGGTTTATAACCAGTACCACAGAGAGAACAGGAAGGCGTAAACTTGGTAACTGAATAAGCCTCGGACATTATTGAGGCCCAAACCTAGATTTACTATATTCCATAAATGCAAGAGTGGAAAATAGCAACCGCTTCCTGTCGCTCCTGTTCGGAGTGGGTGCACTAATTGCCTGAAACCAGACCCAGCTAGCCGTCAGATTCATAATTGATATTAAACCAAACCGTAAAGACCCTCAGAGATTAATTGTACATAATACCTTCAACAGCAAGGAAGAAGGAATTGAGTGGACAGAGATAAATATATATATATATATATATATATATATATATATATATATATATATATATATATATATATATATATATATATATATATATATATATTGTTGTGGATCTTGCCACCGGCCTTCTCCCCTTAACAAGGGGGGATTAGTCCCCTTGTCTTTGACTGGCCGACGGGACCCGGGACATATGACGTCCTTCCCGGACAGCGCGAAATAGGGTATTAGGACTAGAATCGCTATTACCTAATTACTCGCGCTGCCCTGAAATGAGGAAATAAGCCCCGCACGAATCACGCGTGTTGAGACGCCGAGCGGTGCGTACACGCGATCCGTGCCGTTTAGTTGGTGACCCCGGTTTTAGCGATCTTGTTCGTACCACGCTTAGCCAATGGAGAAATCACAAAGGCGATCGAATTGGGAAGAAAGGAATAACAAGATTTATTTACACTATACAGGGATTCCAGAAACAGGGGACATAGTGCAGCATTAAAACAGTCTTAACTTAATCCCCAGGACAAACGGGCCCGTCTCACACACAAACACACTCACACGGGGCTTGCAGCTGCAGGATGAGGTTCACCACGTCCAGGGATGGCTCTTGTGCAGCTCCCTCTGGTCTCCGGTTCGTCCCGTGCAGATGGTAAGTAGAGGGGCAGGAGCTCTCCGCGTGTCGTTTGGCACACAAGGGTTAATACGGGGCGACTTGGTAGGGAGCGGACTTCGGCGGTTAGCGGTGATCACTGGCGGCTATTGCCGCGTTTACTCGCGTGACTGAGGTAGGCGCTATTTGCCACCAGCGCGTCTGGTTGCAGCCGTGTACTCAACGCCTCTTCTTCCTCTCCTCTGGCGCGTATGTTGTACTCGAGATATAGTGCAATGCCTCCAAAGCGGGCGATGCGAATCAAGTTCTCCAAAGTCCTCTTGATCAACAAGTCCTCTCACGTGCGCTCTCTCCTTGCGAGTCCTCTTATCACGCCCTTTCCCAACGAGTCCTTTTATCACGCCCTTTCCCCACGAGTCCTTCCTAGGGCTTTGTGCAATCACTTATATAGGCACGCCCCGCGAACCTTCCAGAACTCACCAGACGCGCCTCTCCACGCCCCCTCACGCCATGCCGTTAGAGCCTCTGACGCGCTTCCTTGACGCCGTCCCACCCCGACCCCGCGCTCCTCCTTCTTAGGCCTACCTCGTGTTACTCGACTAGTGAGCGAGCAAAGGGCCGCAAATGCTGCGGGCAGCCAAAGCGTAACAAATGCTGCGGGCAGCCAAAGCGTAATACTGAGCAGGCAGCCAAATGGGGCGCGGGATCAATTATGCCCATGGAGGTGGAATTGGAGGGTGAACGCAAAATGACCGGGACCTAAACTCATGTCTTTACACAACGCAGGTATCAATAGGGGAAATGGCCTATGCTTACACATACTATGACATAACTAATACTACAGGTGGCCTACATGTTGCTTGTGGACTAACTATGGGGGGCAACCCTTTAACGTTTAATGACCAATATGTGCCAATCTCAAAACCGTAGCACTGCCCCCCTCCCTTGCCAGACTCGTCCTCGAGTCGAACCCACACAGGTGAGAACGACCGGTTTTGAGAAAGGTTCGGGACTAGTCTTGAAATTACGTGTGACACTTAGATGTGGTTTCCCTCTACATTTAATCTAACACCCTGTATGTGACAGTTTTACAACACTAGATATGTCCCACCTACTGTGTTGTGTACTAACTAACAGACTCACACCCACAGCTAACCGAATTGCGGAATTGAATCTCAAACTAAACATAAAGCCGGTGGGAGGCATGTTATTTACAACACTAAACTAATTATTTACATCTCTATAACCCAGGACCTGTTCTTTTTGTGGAAAGAAAATTTGGAGGGGAGAAACAACAATGCACCAATGCACCAATACACCAATACATAAAAATGCACAGTAATGCACAATCACCATTTCAAGTGTCATATTTGCTGCTTGGCTGCTGCTTCTTGCTTCCTGCGTCGTCTTCGGTGTGCCATAATAAAAACTTAAAGGTCTTCTTTCCTGACACACCAAAGTATAAAATGCACTAACCGTGTTCGTTTTTATCTGCCAGCAGGGCCAATCGTAGGTGGTCCGACTGCGTGACATCGACGCCACTTAGAATCTGTGGTCCGCAGGTGCAAGGTAACGTTTGCAGCAATTGTCTGCTCAGCAAAGATGCCAGGCCACAGAACGTGTGGTCCATAAGGTGCATTGGTGCAGCAAAAGGTAGCAGGCACGCGGCACAAGTGTAGCCAGGCGCCGTTGCACAGTTCAGGGTTCCTGCACACACCCCTCAAAAATGGGTCCATGGGTGGGGAGGAAGACAAAGCACAGTTAGCGGAGGAAAGGGCGCAAGGGTACACACAAACACAAGGCAATGCAACATGAGGGCTTGGGAGAGCGAGCAGAGAAAGCTCGTCCCTAACCGTTGCGTAACCCCCCCCCCCCCCCATGTCAGCCTACACTACCCTTGCCCTTCCCTGTATTTACACTTTACAAATTCGTCACGACGTTTTGTCTCCCATATCCCCCTCTAAACCAAATTCGTCGTCCAATCCCTCCCAAGAAGGAAGAGATGGAATACACACAATGTCTCATCCCGTCGAGATGCACCTTTACCATCCAAATCGTTCACAAAACCTGGTGTGGAGTTCCGTCTCCTTGGTGAGTGGATGTGGATGGTGCGAAGAGATTTCCCATCCTAACTATACTCTAATAACATTAACTCAGTTACACTACCCGGGGTCTTGCCCTGCCAATTCAATTGACCATCTTTAAACTATGTGGTTCTAAAAACCAATTCCCATTGACCATCCTGTGATGCCATCCAATTTGGGTCTCACTCCCCAATTTTTCACTACTGTGCCTTTGCACAATTTCGGGGCTGGGTCGTGTGGCTCCACTAGCAGGTCCAACTACCTGCGCACCTCTGCCACTGAAGTCGCCACCCGAACTTACCATGCTCCTTGCGACTACCATAAATCGGGGAAGGCCCCTCCTAGCTCTCTCACCCCTCTGATGCCCTCTCTGGCATTGGGCTACCTGGGTCCTTTCCCTGGATCCTCGAGCCCCACTGAACACTACTCTGACTCTAACTGACTCCCAGAGCCTACCTGCGGCCTCACCTGGCCGACAAACTACCAGTGGCGGAGTGCCCCAATAACCATACGCACCAACAAAGCCCACACGCCCAGCCATTTCCACAGACTCATGCACCCATCCAAGCACTTCATTGCCACTACCTGCACCACAGGTGTCAATATCCAACAATTTACCTTACTTGAAACCTGAGCTTACCTGAGCTTACCTCTACCTTACTTGAAACTACCCTCCCCGGGTATTCGTGAAGGGGTCCATCTTCCCCCATTCACTCCTTCGCACCATGCACTCCACACCTTTTACTCCCACCAAGCATTCCACACAACTCATTCCACAAGATTTATTCCACACACCTGTTCTCCACTTGCACCCCATGCAAGTCAATTCACTCAACACAATTCCATTCGTCCTCAATACACCACTCATACACTACCTCTGGTCATCCCCGACCAATGCCTCATTTGCGCAAGTTCATCCACACACACAATTTCATTCAATTCCTCAATTGCACCTCAATCTCAAGCTCATACACACAGCATAATCTAACTAACTACTTCCCTCTAAAACCCGTGCTTTCCCGTTTTCCCTTACACTAAGCACACCCTCGTCAATATCATCCATCTAATCTCTCTACGTCCCCTCTACCGGTACAATGTATCTACTTAAATCTCAGTCTCCTATTGTCTTTCTAAATCCCTAACAATATCCTAGCCCGCCCTCGGCTAGTTTACACTGCCACCCCATAATCTAGTGCTCATGTTCCCCCTTAATGAATGGTAAAGCTACCGTTCGCCAACACTATGGCTATTTGTCCACTCCACTCGAGCCTCTCCGTGCGGCAATACATTCTTGTCACAGCTCGGCTTCGAAAAGCCGAGCAATGCATGTGGGTGGTTGGTCTCCTGTTGGTTGGGTCCGTCCGGCATTTTCGATTCAGGGGAGGAGGCATGCTTGGGCCAAGGTTCCCCGGCACGATGGCCCAACCTCTCCCGGTCGGAGCACCGCGCCTGCCAGGGGGCAAAGTGCCGACCTCTCCTACCCCTCCCCCCCCCCTTCCCCCCCCCTTCCCCCCCCGAACCGTGCCGTTTGCCTCTTTCGCCACGGCACCGACCATACAGGGCGGGGCCCGGCCCGAATCATGCACGCCGCCTCGGCAACGATCCCCGCCGGCTCCCTCAGCACACAAAGCACACCACGCCCTGAGAGCTCGCGTCGGCTATACGTCGGCCTAAACACTCCCCTGGTCTGCGTCGATGCCCGAGCCGCGTTCTCAACACACGTGACCCACTCCACTCTCGCACGCCGAGGCGCTCCAGCGCCTCTCATACACCCCATGCATATCCGTTACCGCACGCTCTCGTGCATTCTCTTCTCTTGCACACTCAGGCGCACACCACTCAGGCGCACTCACACTCTCCCTTATTACACATCCTCGCACACACCCTGGCGCACTCATACTACTCGCGCACTCTGTTACACACTTGGCCATTGCACACCCTCATGCACACTCTCTTGTTACACACTCAGTAACAACCACGGGTGTGCACTCTCCGGGTACACACCCACTCAGCGCACACTTACCCATGGGTGTGCAATCTCTTGTTGCACACCCAATCACACGCTCTGGTGTGCACTCCCGCACACTCTCCTCAGCCATCGCACACTCCGTCCCACATTCTTCACACATACACTCCGTTGTGCATTCTTCCTTGCACTCTGTAACACACTCTCCTGTTACACACTCGCACTTCGGTGCCGTTCGCACACGCGCGCCATTCACTTTCACACATCGCACCACAGACCTTACACGAGCGCCCGGGTTACGTCTGGATCCCAAGCACGCGAAAAAACTTTTCGCGCCAAACATTTTCGCGCCATACATTTTCGCGCCATACACGCTCCTACTCACCTTCGGGACCCTTTTCCGCAGCAGCACCTGCAAACTTTCATTGGGGTTAGGCAGCACGACATCACAATGTGAACACAGTTTTAAGTTTTAAAAGTTTTTAAAAGTTTGAAGTTTCAGCAGTTTTAAACCGCCGAAATTTATATCAGGCGATCGCGGATGCTGATCACGAAGGCTTTAACTCTGAGGCAGAAGCTTAATGGCGGATTCCAAAATCTAAAACACCTAAGCGCGCGGAATGGAGGGAAGCGGCGCAAGTCCCCGCAGCCTTATCTATCAAATCAATCACCCGGTAAACTGCGTTCAGGTATTATGTACAAAAAGTAATACAAGGGTTTATTGGGAAAAGCAAAGACATGAAAAGCACGCGCTGATAATAAAATAAGGTAGCTAAATTGGGATCCCACACACAACAGATATCAAATACAAAACGAGGGAATATGAATTAACAAAAAGAACACGTCACGTCGTGTACAGTGTACGTGGAGCTCGGACTTATCTGTCTCATCGTCTTGTCCGTCCAACGCGGCTCCAAACTCCGGCGTGGAGGAATCCTCTGTCCGCCTCGCATGCCCCGCTAGGCCAGAGCCAACGCCCTCGCCGCTGCACACGAGGTCCGTGCACCAAGCTCCAAAGCACCAGCACCGCTCCACTCGGGCTACACCTCAGCCCAACTCGGGTCGGGATCTCTGAACGACTCCACCGGGCTGCTGAAGACAACTCCTCGTATCGACTTGACTGCCCAATGGCATTTGGCAACTGGCGTTCAGCAACTCCCTATGGCTCAACTGCCAACTCTGCGAACTGCCAACGCAACTCGGGCTCTCTCTCTGCACTGCCAGGAATCCAACTGCTCTGGATCAACTGCGCTGAACTGCGAACTGCAAGGAATCCAACTGCTCTGGGTCAGATCTTCTCAACTGCGCAATGGCCACTGTGCACACGAACTCTTGACTCAGATCTACAAATCCAACTGCTCTGCACTGCCTCGAAATGGCGCTCGGCCCTCGGTCTCGCCTCCACCGGTGACGTCAGCATTGGCGCACTGCTCTGCCAATCAGAGCCTCCACCGACTCGCCCCTGTGCACGCCCACTGCGTCACTCCAACTCTCGTCCCCTACTCCGTGGTCCTTGTGTTATGGCACGTGCTATGCAAGGTGGGTAGGCCTCTCGGAGGTGTAAATGGTGGCGGCCAATTGTGGCGGGGTTCTAGCCTGATTTCTTCCTAAGTCATGTCAGGGGGAAGGGCGTCATTTAGTGTTGTACTAAAGGTCCTAACTAATGTTTAAGTGGTGTGCAGTGCCAAAATGGACAAAGGTTTGACTACCAGGTGAGACATACAAGGGCTCTACTCATTATTCTCTACACTAACTAACACACGAATCTCCTGGTAGATTCACAATCATACATCTGAACCTGACAAACGCCTACACATGACTTATTACAGGAAGATTCCCTATCGCGACAGTCGAAGCATGTTACCTACTCAGATCTACTCTGCTCTACATATATCACTACCCAAATTCGTAACAATATATATATACATGTATATATATATATATATATATATATATATATATATATATATATATATATATATATATATATATACATATATATATATACATATATATATATACATATATACATATATATATATACATATATATATATACATATATACATATATATATATACATATATACATATATATATATACATATATATATATATATATATATATATATATCAGGGAGTAGTTCTGTATATGTGTTTCGAATATGGATACAGAACTTCACCATTGGGAGATAGGGCCAAAAACGATACATAGCAGGATATCTCAAAACGTTGTGGATGGATTTGGACAAAACCTGTTGGACAGGTTTTGTGTGTGACAATGAAGAATCGATTCAATTTTGGTGAAGATCCGATCGCATTGTGGTCACAATTAAGAAACGACAGCTAGTAGAATTGTTTTTATGATTCTTCACCATTGAGTGATATGGCCAAGCATGCGGAGGTATGCTCTCTACTGAGTGCCATTCTAGTATCTTTATTTATTCGACATCATACAGATGTAAATGAACACTTGCTTTACTGTGCACATGTTGCACATCACGCTCCGCCAATTTTACCTCCCTGCGCTTTGTATTTATTGTTATTTTAAAAAACGCTTCTGTACACCACTCTTGAGGCTCAATTTGCAAGCCACCGTCTACAATTCCAATCGAAGAGACAATTACTCATTTATGGAAAATGTTTTTCGAGTTTCTTTTATCCTCAAAAAATAAACTGTAGTTAACACATATTCGTGTTAAAAGATTAACCTTTAAAACCTACCTTTCTGAAGGGTGACAGACATCTGTACAAATACAAAAACACAAAAACTGACATTATGTTTTATATGATAGATATACAAATACATACTCTACATATTATATATAGGACAGAAGGGTCCTCCAGCTTAACACACTATATATACTGTATATAGTGTTGTAGGATTTGACCACAATGCAGTCATTCTTGTTCTTTAATGATTGCCTTTTGTAACTGAAGATGGCCGTTCACATTTGAGATTTCAACAAAATAGGAATGTAAATTTGTGGGTAGAGTCAGAGCCGATGCCCAGCCAACAACCACTCTGAGATCAAGCAGTGTAACCTGGTGAAAAGGCATACCCGAGAAAACCAAATAAATTGCTAAGCGAAGTTATAGATAAGAATTTACAATTTATTCATGGTTCTGCAGCTAACTCACCAAGCTTTTGAATAAGACGACTTAGCATCTGTAACATCCACCACAACCAGCGTTGTCAGAAGGGTCCTCCAGCTTAACATTGTTCGGGTGTATGGTGGACATATTTATGCCTCGCCCTGTATGGGAAACACCAGGGTGACAGTTTATAGCCGGATTGAGATTCAAATCCAGGCTTGATGACTGCTCATACCACCTAATTTCAGCCCGTTGTACAATACAAGACAGTTTGAAGGCATTCCCAGATTTTGAAAAACATTCGCCACCTCATGGTCTCTCGCCTTGCTGAGCTCAATCTTTGTATCTCCATCAATTAACCAATGACATTTGTGCTATTTACCCATTGAGCAAAGGCACACCAATGACATGTCACATACATGATGTGCAATTTTATGAGAGAACATATGGTGCTTGACAGTGTCAAACTTCGTCCCACATGACAGATTTGCAAAAATTGACGAAATTCCAAACAGTGTATGTCCACCTTTTACTTACTGGTTTCTCCTGGAGAAATACAACCGTCTGAAGTTTGAGTCAGTTGGACTGATCACCATTACCCGTCTGAACAGCGCAACAAGGTGCTGTAGAAGCAGTGTTATCCAATATTGTCTGGTTGTCCTGCGAGAATGTGAAGGTCCTAATGACTCAAGATATTGAGGCCGAAACAGTGCTGAAAGTGAAAGGCCACCCAGTGTGTGCAAAGCATCTTTCAAGCCTCAATGATTTCTATTACTTGGAGTGTTACAACAAACCAGAGCTAACCAGCCAGCTGATAGCATTGCAGTGAAAATGTTTAAGGCAAAAGAGCATTCGAAATGCTATTTGTCTTGTGGACATATTGCAAGGACATTCCACAGATGAGCTCTTGGTCTTTCACAGCTCTGGAAAAGCTATATGATAAATGCTCCATGAGAAATGTATGCATTCTCAATGTTTTTCGGCCTATAACTTACAACCACCATTAAACATCTTTGCTCCCTTTCACTGGGGATTGAATCGGAAGCAGACAACATATGACACAAAGTCATTGTCAATCAGTGTTGAATTAAAAAAAAAAATTAATTAAAGTAAATTAACAAAGTTCGAGGACTTGGAAAAATGTCAAAATAAATAACAATATTATAATCAATTAATAAATTAATAAGGAAATAATAATTTATTAATTTTGAATTATCAAGGTAAATTGGAAAAATGCAAAAACTTATTTTAATACAGTACTCCTTCCTCACACATCCCCTCCACCCACACAACCATTCCCCCACACCTCCATGCCCCTCTTCACATAACCTCTCAATTAGAGTTCTGGCATATAAAAATATCTAACATTGAAGGAAATTAAAAAGTGTTAAAACTTATTGACGATGACACCCCACTCCCGAAATCAACAGGATATAAAATAATTAAATAAAATTGTCTACAACCAAAATAATATTTCATCAAATAACAACCACTCCTTTCCTCCCGCTTTCAGGTAAGCAGGATGGATATTAATTAAGTTGTCTATAGGCAAAATAATATTTTAACAATAAGCATTTATCATTGTGGATATTGTGTAATAGCTTTTATAAAACGCAATATTAAATGTTTGTTAGAGTGATATTAGAGTTAGAGCTAGACCTTGAAAAATCTGTCTGAGGCTTCCTGTCCAGACTCCCTGTCAAAACACACTCAAAATGAAGGTATTGGTTCACGAGTTATCAAGTGACCACTATATTCGTCATGTGTGTGCGTCTGTCTGTGTGTGCGTCTGTCTGTGTGTGTGTCTGTCTGTCCGCAGCATAACTACCCAATGATATCATCCGATCTTGATGAAACTTGGGTGGGAGGTTGATATCATGATCTGGTTGTGTCCTGCCGAGAGTGGGCGTATTGCGCCCATAGTGGGCGGAGCCACGCCCGAAAAAGATGTCTTTTTAGGGGGTAATCGAGTTCAAGCTACATCTTCTCCGAGGGGTTTGGTGGAATCTGACAGGTGTTTCGATATTTGGTTAGGCCAATGTCATGTGTCTAGCCCCACGGAGATCGATTTTTCATTTTCGCCCCAAGGTCAAGATCACAAGGTCATGAAATTTAGAAAAGTCGATTTTTTGATGGTTTTATTACATTGTTCGCTCGGGTGACACCTGACACTCGGGTGACACTCGGGTGACACTTTTCGGGTGACACCGTCACAATTTCGGTCTTCGAGGCCGGCCGATAGGCACAGTTGTGACCGGAAGGGACGAGGTTCTCCTGACCACGTGGCCCTTGACTTGGTTTGTCCGCACAATGTGGGCGCTTTCAGGATGAACTTTAGCCGGGGAGCGTTTGGGCGCCCCAGTCTGATACTGCCGCCCACGCGCAGAACAACTTGTGAGTGCACGTGGGTCCCGGCGGTCCCACTGGCCTAGCGCTACCATGTTTAGACAGCGAACTCCGTCCCCGGGCACCGGCACCTACTCCCGGAAGCAAGAGAGATCAGCAGTGCCGGGCACGGTAGGACACGTTTTTATATTATCACATACATCATGAAATACAAGTTTTCTAACATATTTAAGAATCCTCGACCTTTGACCTTTGAAGGTCACAAAGGTCAAATTTTCAAAGTTGTCGGAATCGAACCGAATTTTCGGTATTGTGTAGCTAACTAACCACATAACTGATTATACATTATTTTCTATCTCATTTCAAGGTCAGTAACCTTCGTGTTGACATTTCAAGGTCACAAAGGTCAAATTTTCAAAGTTGTCGGAATCAAACCGAATTTTCGGTATTGTGTAGCTAACTAGTCTCATAACAGATAATACATTCCTATTTATATATTCTCAATGTCGGTTTTGACCTTTTTTATTGAATACCACTCGCCCGTGAACCATTGTAGTCTCCTGACTTGTTTTATTTTATTTTAAGTATACATTTTATAACACATATGCTCCAACTTGCCTGAACAAATCACATCTCTCACCAATTAACCATGGACTCTCCCCCTTCAACCAACATCTATATAAAGCAAAAGAGAACAGGCAAATTTCAAACACCTCATCTTCATCTCTGTGTTTGAGAATGTATCTCCCTCCCATCTTGGGAGGCCATTGAATTGCCTTGAATTAGCAGCGTCTCCCTACTACCTGTGCTGATTTACATTTACAAATCAATGTGTTTGACTCAAATCTCCACCATGTTGAAAAAATTGTGTTGGAGATGCGAAATGAAAGTACCCTTACCAAGACTCCGGCTTAAATTATTAATCTGAAGATCTTTTGAACGACCAAGACCCAGCATACAAGTTCTACCTTGATAACCTAGTACACTAGCTATACCTTGACGACTCACAAAGTTTTGGAAAATCAGGAAAAGACTTCTACCTTGATCGCTCACAATGCGATACCTACCTTGGAGACCCACGGCATTTGGGAAATTCTGGAAAAGAGTTCTGCCTTGATGGATCTAAATGTGAGACCTACCTTGGAGATGCACAACATTTAGGAAAATCCGGAAAATAGTTTTACCTTGGAGACTTGGAAATCGGCCTCTACCTTGGAGTGTTTTGGTGTTCTAATCCTATCGGTGTGGTTATTTGTTGGATAGTTCCTGATGATACCATAAGGGGGCATGGGGGGGGCTAAACAGTAGATGGAAATGATGGGGGTTGGGTGCTTACCGAGGGGTGGGGTGGAGGGATAGGGGCCTGTTAGATGGGGAATGGGGAGGGCTGAGCAGCTGTGGGAGACGATGGGGGTTGGATGCTTTCCAGAGGGTGGGGTGGAGGATGATAGGGGTCTGTTGAAGGGAACACGGGGAGGGGGCTGGTGAAGGGGACAAGGGCAGGGGCCTGTTCAAGGAGACGAGGGGCGTGGCTGAGCAGCTGATGGAGATGATGGGCATTGGCTGCTTACCAAGAGATGGGATAGTGGATGATAGGGGCCTATTTGAAGGGGCATGTGGAGGGGCCAAACGGCTGGACGAGGGTTTGGAGCACGAGTTGGTGACGATAGTGTGTCAGTGGTGGCAGGACAGGGCTGAGGAAGCGAAGGCAGACCCCCCACCAAGCAAAAGAATGGACACACCCTTATGACCTTAGGGAAACACACAAGCAAAAGAGATAATAGTAGGACAAAGAAAATAATGAATTCAATGAGCAAGAAGAAGAAAAGCAGGAAGGTGAAGGACAACAGCAGAATAGATGACAGGAGAAAGATGACGATAATGCAGAACAAAACAACCTGGAAGAAGAACTGGCATACAAAATATAGGAGAAGGGAATGATACCATTTGAAGAAAATCCAGAACTATACAGAATACAAAACAACAAACAGATGAAAATGTTAACAAATAGAACCAACCAAGCGATCAGAAAAATGATACCAACATAATCCCCCCTGAAAGAAATCAATACGTATATATATATACTAGCAGAAGTACCCGGCATTGCCGGGCGGGGGAGGAGGAGGGGGAGGGGGGAAGAGGAGGGGTGGGGAACAGGGGGGACAGGGGGGAGGGGGGAGGGGGGGGAGGGGAGGTGTGGGGGTGCCCGGGGGAAGAAGGGCCCCTCCCCCTTCACCTCCCCCCTTCACCTCCCCCTCCCCCCTCCCCCCTTCCTCTCCCCCCTCCCCCCTTTCCCCTCCCCCCCCTTCCCCCTCCCCCTTCCCCCCTCCTCCTCCCCCCCTCCCCCCCCATTCCCCTCCCCTCCTCTTCCCCCTCCCCTCCTCCTCCCCCTTAACACCAGGGGGGGTTGACTCAGCCTGTCATCCTACCGAGGTCGGCAAATTGAGTACCAGTTCACTGGTAATTCCCTGTGTGCCGCAAGAGGCGCCTAACAGGGTTGGCGGCACGAACCCGGAAGTCGGAACTCATTGTCGTCAAATAAATAAAGGGGGGTCTCGCGAGATCTCGGAGACGGTGGGAGGGATTTTCTAAGCTCCACACGGTCTCCACGTTTGTCGAAGTTAAGTCTGTTCACAATTGTATTTTGTCGAAACTGTATTTATCTTTCGGTGTGTGAAGTTATTGTGTGCAACTTTGGTTGTTTCTCGGTGTTTATCTTTCATAAATTGATCGTCTGTTTGCCGTGTCGCGAGCAAGGCCTTTGCCGCGTCGCGAACGATTTGAAATCGAAGTTAAGTGATTGTTCCCATTTGTATTTTCGTTAAAACTGTATTTATTTATGGTGTTGTACGTATATTGTGTCCCGACGAAGATTTTTCGGTGCAAATCTTTCATACCTGTATTGAAAATCGTGTTAATTCGTGTCGTGTCTTGAGGCCTTGTACAGTGTGCACTGTACAACCTTGAGGCTTTGTTTTTTCTCTCAGCGGTCCGTCGTTTGTGATCCAATAACTTTCGTTCTCTGTATTCCCAGGCTTTTCACCCATAGCCTACTTCCTTCTGTAAATCTCAACTCAAAAAAAAACAAAAAAACAAACAAACAAAAAAACATTTCCTTCTCTGTTCTCATTCGTTTATTCATTCTTATTCGTTCGTTCGTTCTTCGACCACGTGTTTCTCCCCCATTTCCCAGATAGTTTTCACTCATTAACCTTCAATGTTTACACTTTCCCCTCAAGTTATGTATTCCGTCATATTTTATAACACCTTTTTCTTCTTCTTCTTTAAAAGGCTGCTTTCGACTGCTCACCAAATCAATTCATCCCAAACAAATATCCATCTCCTATAGTGCCTTTTTTCTACATTCCCTAAACTCTCCTGCACTCCATCCTCCATCCAGCATCCTTAAACGTATTTTTAACTTGAAGGTCACAAGAAACTCATTTTGCAATAAATGTTCGTTTTCCCATAAATCGTACACTTTCAAAAATCCAATCTCACCCCTCCCCTCCAAATCTTCCCCATAACCCCTCCCCTCCAAATCTTCCCCATCACTCCTCCCCTCCAAATCTTCCCCATCACCCATCCCTTTCAAATCTCCCCCCTTGCCCCCTCCCTCCTAAACTACCCCCTCACCCCTCCCCGCCAAGACGCCCCCTCGCCCCTCCCCTCCTAGACTCCTGCCTCACCCCTCCCCTCCAAATCTCCCCCATATCCCATCCCTTTCAAATCCCTCCCCTTGTCCCTTCCCTCCCAAACTCCCCCCTCACCCCTCCCCTTCAAATCTCCCCACCCTCATTGCTTCTCAATTTCCCCCCTCTCACTCCCCCTTCTCAAAGCGTCCCCCCCGCTTCTTCCCCCTTCAAACTCTCACCTCCATCTCCCCCAACCTTCTGCATCGCTCTTCCCCCTCCTCAAATAACACCTCATTGTGGCTCACCCAATCACCATCAAACCTTTTGTCCGCCCCATCCTTCCCTTTCTCCGAGCTATTCTGAAATCTCTGACACACCTTCAACAGCTCTCCCTACCTCTTCCACCTCTTCCACATCTTACCCTACCCCTCCTCCCCCCTGTTCTGTATCTGATGCTCCCCCTTCCTCTTCATTAACGGTATGGACCTCAAACATCCGGGGCCTTCGTTCAAACTTAACTGATCTCTCCATACAGGTTGCTGCTGTCAAACCAGACGTGATCTGCTTAACAGAAACTTTCCTCCTTTATGATGTCTCTGATTCCATAGTATCTCTCCCGGGCTACTCCCTCCTCCGGTATGATAGACCTGAGCCTCGTCCTGGAGGCGGGGTTGCTATCTTTATCAAAAACTCTCTTCCTCACTCGCCCTGCACTGCACTCTCTCCACCTCACCCCCAGGAATACCTCTGGCTACGGCTTCCCCTTCGCTCCCACCTCTTGTTCATATGTGTGTTGTACCGTCCACCAAACAGTGATGACTCCATCTACATCTCGCTGTCTGATGATATGGACCAACTTCTATCTACTCATCCCAACTCTCTCTTCCTCATATGTGGTGATTTCAACTGTCATCATGCCAGTTGGCTGGGTGTGGGTACCTCTCTCACCAGCCATGGCTCCTCAGCAAAGGACTTCTGCGACTCACTGGGAATGACACAATCTGTCAATTTCCCGACCCGGATCTCAGTCAACGGAACATCTTCTCTTCTGGACTTGGTTATGACTAACTTCCCTGAAAATGTCTGCTGCTCTTCTTCTGCTCCGATCGGATCATCTGATCATGTCCTTGTTAAAGTGGACATCTCTCTGACCATCCTCAGGGAGCCTGCTCAGCGTCGACGAGTCTGGCATTTCACTCAGGCCAACTGGCACGGTCTTCAAGCAGCCATCAATCATCTGGACTGGTCTCCCATCTCTACCTCCTCTGACATCAACTCATCCTGGGAATTCTTCCAAAGTAAATTGCTCTCTCTCATGCACAGATTTATCCCATCTCGTCTTCAGTTGTCATACCCTTCCTCCCGTCCATGGTACACGGGATCTTGTGGTGAGGCTGTTGCCCAGAAACAACTTGCCTTCGTCTCCTGGAAAGCAAATCCAACGGAAGGAAATCTCATTTCCTTTCACAAAGCCCGAAACAAGTGTGTGTCCACCCTCAGGAGAGCCAGGAAACAATATCTCTCCGTTCTCAAGACCGAACTCTCTTATCTGTCTCCCTCTTCCAAATCCTGGTGGCGTCTGGTCAAATCCGTTTCTGGTGTTTGTTCCCCCTCCATCCCCTCCCTTACCTCAAACGGCTACACAGCTGACTCCGCACGTGAAAAAGCTGAATGCCTCAACTCTGTGTTTGCCTCTAAATCTTGTGTCCCAAACCCATCCCTCTCTGTACCCACCATACCCAATCGTACCCTGCTGCTCCTGGACTCCGTGTCCTTTCCTCCTGACAAGGTGGAAAAGTTTCTGTCAACCCTCGACTCTGATTCTGCAACTGGACCCGACGGCATCAGCCCACGGGTCCTAAAATCCTGCTCTGCTGCTCTATCTCACCCTCTCTCTGTTCTCTTCACCCTCTCTTTTGCTCAAGGTCAACTGCCATCTGCTTGGAAATCAGCCAACATCACCGCTTTGCACAAAAAAGGTGCAAAAACAGATCCCAGCAACTACAGACCAATCGGCCTTCTCCCAATTATCAGCAAAGTCATGGAATCCATCATTGCTTCGGATATGAAATCTTTCCTCTTCTCCAATGGCTTGATCTCTGATCATCAATTTGGTTTCAGACCAGGTCACTCTACTCTGGACATGCTGCTTCTGCTGTCTCAACAATGGATGGAGGTCCTCAATGCCAAACAGGAAATTAGAGCTGTCTCCCTCGACATATCACGTGCCTTCGACACGGTCTGGCACCCCGCTCTGCTCACCAAACTCTCCTCCTTTGGTATCCATGGAAATCTCAACGCATGGCTGGCGGACTTCCTCTCTAGTCGTCGTCAACGTGTGGCCCTGAATGGGTTTCTCTCATCTCCTCTTCCTGTTCAGGCTGGAGTTCCCCAAGGCAGTGTTCTGGGCCCCGTGCTTTTTCTGGTCTTCATCAATGATCTCTCTGACTCTCTCGAAAATCCTCTCTATCTCTTTGCTGATGACTCCACTCTCTGCCGCTCCATTCCTCTTCCCTCAGATCGGCAGTCTGCTGCCTCCTCACTCTCTGAAGACCTGGACAAAATCACAGACTGGTCAAACAAGTGGAACATGTCTTTCAATCCTGACAAATCTCACACTCTTACTATGTCTCTCCGAAAAGATCGACTGGACAACCCTCCCATCTACTTTCTCAACAATCCTCTCCAAGAAGTTCTGTCGCTCAAGATTTTGGGTCTCACTATCTGCCATGATCTTTCTTGGGAAAACCACATTTCCAAGCTGGCCTCCAAAGCCAGTCGCCGACTGGGCATCCTCCGTCGTGCGAAGTCCTTCCTCGGCACACCTGAGCTCCTCACCACATACAAGGCTTTCATCCGCAGCTCAATGGAATACTGTTCTCCCCTATGGGCCGGTCCTCCTGCCTCACACCTAGCTCGGCTTCACGCTGTTGAAACCAAAGCTTTCAGAATTATTGGAATCTCCCGTGATGAAGCTATCTCTGAGGGCCTTTCCACTCACTCACCGCAGGCAGGTAGGTGGTCTTTCTGTCTTCTACCGACTCCTCTCCGGCCTTGCACCCCCAGCTCTCTCTGTGCTCTGTCCCCCAAATATTCCTACAGGTCGCACAAGATCTGCCAGCAACCCTCTGATGGTTAAACTGCCGAAATCTCGGCTCTCTGCTCACCTTCACTCTTTCATTCCTCTTTTCACCCGCCTCTGGAACAAACTCCCTCACTCCCTTCAATCCCACTCCTCCCTCCAGGTCTTTAAAACAGCTGTTCACCACCATCTCTTATCTTCCCCCATCCAAAACCTTGATCTTTTCTACCCCCGCTAATTCACCCCAGATCCACCTTGTTTGAAATTCCAACTTCTTTCCTGGAAGTCCTGGCAGTGTCCATATGTTTTATACCTCTCCCACCGCCCCCTTCCCATGCCCCCCCCCCCCAAAGCCCTCGCCCTCTCTCAGATCTCTCGATGTCTCCATGTCTCTCGGTCCCTGCTCTCAAATGTTGTGTTTGTGTCCTTCCCCCTCTCTCCCCATCTTGTCTACCGCTCCCGATGTTATATGTTTTATGTGTCGGTTTGTCTTTCTGTGTGATTAATGTTCGCTCTTTCACGAGCCTCGATCTTGTATACAAAAAAAAAAAAAAAAAAAAATGTAGCATGTATGTTTCACTCTCTGTCACATGCCGTTGGTCCCATGTCAATCGGATGAAGTTGAAAAATTAACATTACGAAGTTTCTCTGGGACGTACTGATTCCGAATAATGAAGTTGAAAAATTAACGTTCCGAAATACGCTAACAGAAGCGCTGGCGCTGCGAAGCGCTAGAGGGAGCGCTGCGCTCCCTCCCTTCGATTCCCTCCCTCTTCTGCTAGCGTTTCTGCGCTAATACGCTAATTTTAAAACCCGAAGTTTTTTTTATAATTTAAGGTGTGCTGTAGTTGCTCTGAGACGTACTGATTCCGAATATGCCTTTGGGTTTTCTCTGCGATGAGTAGTTCTCGAGTTATAAGAGGACAAACAAACATACTTTACTGCTTTATATATATAGATACACGCGAGTTGTCTGTGTGTGTGTCCGCGTTTTATTCAGAGATGGCTGAACGGATCTTCATGAAACTTTCAGAGGTTCATCAGTGAGTGCCTGGGAGTGTTTTCGGCAAAAAAAAAATTTTTTGTTTAAAGTTCGTTTTTTTGGAGTAAAAAAATATGTAGGCCTAATAATAAAAATAAATCGTTCGATAGTGCCGAAGCCTTTTTAAATGAATGACAGTTATAAACAAGTACACATTCGCATAAATAAATACAAAACAATTACCAGACATTTGAATACAAATAAATCAAACAATTCCAGAAGTGTACGAATTTGGTAGTATGGCTTCTTCTTCTTCCTGATCAGCATCACACTTAACTCAGAAACGTGAGCCACATTCACTCAGAAACGTGAGCCACATTCACTCAGAAACGTGAGCCACATTCACTCAAACGTGAGCCACTCCCCTTCCTCTCCTGCCTACCACCCTCCACTTCCCCTCCTCCCCCCTCTCCCCACCCTTCCCCACTCCTTCCCTCCTCTTTCCCCCCTCCCCTTCCTCTCCTCCTCTCCGCTCCCCCCTCTCCTCCCCTCCTCCCGTTCCCCTCCCCTCCCCCCCCCGTTCCCGCCCCCTCCCCCGCCCGGCAACGCCGGGTACTTCTGCTAGTCTTACTAGAATTCACCAAATGTCTGTCCGTCTGTCCGTTTGAAGGTACCGCAAAAACGGCTGAACCGATCACAACGAAATTTTGGGTGGGTAATCCTGGGACCCCCTGGAGTAAAATGGACTACATTGTTTTTCCAATTTTCCAGTTTTTCCAAACACGATGGGATAATATTTACAGTTATGAACATTGATGTGGCTTTTATTGAAATTTTGATGATTTGCGTGTGATATGATTTAACGGATGTTTATATAAATCGTTTAAAATAAAAAAAAGCCTTCAACTTCTGATATTTTGCCTTTTCATTTGAGCATCCCAATTGAAACCCCGCCCATAGGGCGGGTACCGTTGCTAGTCCATACAATGAGAAATAGGAATGGATGATGGCAGCATAATTGCTGAGCCAGTCTGGATTCAAACATAATCATTAATGTTTTTTTCTCATATTTATCACAGGTACAATGACAGTCTCATTCTGTCTTGCCGTTCAATTCCCAGCTGACCCAGCACGATGCAGATGGAGTGAGTCATCCAACGATATTACTATGATGTATTAAGGTGCTCTGTCATGCCAGCCTCCACATCCGAGAGTGCCAATTCCATGTTGATGCGAAATGCTTTTCACGTCTAAATGAGGCGACGTCTGCTAAATTGAGGCTTTACTGAACGTAGGAAATATTTCCCATATTTAGTATAACTACAGGTTATAATGTCCGCTCTTTTATCATTTTGTTTATCGCATTTGATTATAATGTCCACACTATACTTGCAGGTGTACCCGGCGTTGCCCAGTGCTGTTCTGATCCAGTTGGCATTTTTAAAAATCCATTTTTGTTATTTTTTGTAAAACTTCTTTTTTTATTATTTTATATCATTTTATATTACTGAAATTACCTTTTTATATTACCATAGCTTCAAACGCTTATGCACAATAGAGCAATCCCCCCCGCCCCCCCCCCCAAAAAAATTCCAAAAAGAATCCGCCTTTTCTTTTTTTCAACATTTTGAAAACCTTTTTTTGGCCTAAAACCCTCCCTGGTACTCACTAAATAACCTCTAAAATTTTGACGAAGATCCGTTCAGCCATATCTGAAAAAATGGCAACACAGACAGACACAGACAGACGCAGCCAAACGGCGCTCTTATAGTACAGATTACGTGGTGGTAAAAGAAAACAAGAACAATACAGGTTGTTTCATAATATTCTCATAAGTGAGTTTTTAGTGAAACAGTTTTTCCACACCAGAGATTAATCATGATAATTAAATAGGATCCAATGTATTATCCAAGAGAGCAGGTGCAATTAATTCATTCACACTTAATCAATGATCCTTGTGCTGCAAGCTGATTAAAATACAACAAAAAACCTTCCTGTTCGACCTGTTTAATTAATAATAACAATAACCATTCCTTTAATTCCGTGAGATACATAGGAGATGCCGAGGCAGTTTCATTGGCTAAGGAGAACAATCCCGGATGGGTCACCACCTCGACACAGGACACTCAAATGACTCATTCATCTCAGTATGCTGGTACTCATTTTGCTGATCTTGGAAGGATGACAGGTGGAGCCAACCCACCTGGTGTTAATTCAATGGCAAGACAGGGGCTCCAACTCAAGACCCTAACCTCTTAACCTTTACCATTAAGCCAACACCAGGTATACTTATAGTTAAGCCAGCCGATTAATAGTTAAACCAACACCAGATTATGACGTCATAACAAAAGGTATAGTTTTGCCAGCCACCTTACCTGCCAGGTGGAGGTATAGTTAAACCAGCCACCTTACCTGCCAGGTGTAGGTATAGTTAAGCCAGCCACCTTAACTCTTAAACCAACACCAGGTATATGTATAGTTAAGCCAGCCACCTTAACTGTTAAACCAACACCAGGTATAGGAATACATAGTTAAGCCAGCCACCTTAACTGTTAAACCAACACTAGGTATAGTTAAGCCAGCCACCATCATCATTAAGCCAACACCACGTATAGGTGTAGTTAAGCCAGCCACCTTAACTGTTAAACCAACACTCGGTATAGATATAGTTACGCCAGCCACCTTAACTGCCAGGTATAGGTATAGTTGAGCCAGCCACCTTAACTGCCAGGTATAGGTATAGTTGAGCCAGCCACCTTAACTAGTACACCAATACCAGGTATAGGTATAGTTAAGCCAGCCACCTTACCTAGTACACCAATACCAGGTATAGGTATAGTTAAGCCAGCCACCATCATCATTAAGCCAACACCACGTATAGGTGTAGTTAAGCCAGCCACCTTAACTGTTAAACCAACACTAGGTATAGATATAGTTGAGCCAGCCACCTTAACTGTTAAACCAACACTAGGTATAGATATAGTTGAGCCAGCCACCTTAACTGTTAAACCAAAACTAGGTTAAACCTAGTAGGTTAAACTAGGTTAAACCAAAACAATATAGTTGAGCCAGCCACCTTAACTGTTAAACCAACACTAGGTATAGATATAGTTGAGCCAGCCACCTTAACTGTTAAACCAAAACTAGGTATAGATATAGTTGAGCCAGCCACCTTAACTGTTAAACCAACACTAGGTATAGATATAGTTGAGCCAGCCACCTTAACTGTTAAACCAACACTAGGTATAGATATAGTTGAGTCAGCCACCTTAACTGTTAAACCAACACTAGGTATAGATATAGTTGAGCCAGCCACCTTAACTGTTAAACCAACACTAGGTATAGATATAGTTGAGCCAGCCACCTTAACTGTTAAACCAACACTAGGTATAGATATAGTTGAGCCAGCCACCTTAACTGTTAAACCAACACTAGGTATAGATATAGTTGAGCCAGCCACCTTAACTGCCAGGTATAGGTATATTTAAGCCAGCCACCTTAACTGTTAAACCAACACCGGGTATAAGTATAGAACTATGTAATTACCAACGCAATTTTCCCATTTGTTGTATTATTTAATGTTTTATGCAGCACTAACAAGTAACAAGGTCATTCTATTGACTGCATTGGACATTGTGTGTTCGAGACATGATGAAGGCCAGACCTATTAAACTAGGGCCACATCTTGCTATTCGTGTGTGTATTTAGACTGTTTATATAGTCCAGCATACAATCCGGCCTAGTTCGAAAAGCCAACAAGATCATTTGAGATATCATCGAAGCGTTGATATATTTAGCATCCAGGTGAGGTTTTGGTTTTCCAGGAAATTACTTCAAATATAAATTACTCGCTTTTCTAATATCACTGTAATATCGTGAGATTATCATGCTTTAATGAGGCTTCCGTGAGTTTCAGAGAAAGTATTATTTTATTATGCTTCAAATGTTTTTGGCAGAAGATGATGTCATGAATGTGATATCTATTTATTTATTTATTTTTATATGCTGTACAAGGAACTCGATTCATATGGGGGAGTGAAATGACAAATATGGAATAGGCAGACACGAGAAAGAGCACAAAAACGGCAACAATGGTCTGGAGAAGGAACAATGCGGAAGAATCGGCAGGTGTAGAATAGATTATGGGTGTGCATAGGTCCATGAAGTAACACATTTGAAATGGGCAACACAGTGATGGGCATAACATTTGAAAGACTGAAGTGAAGATGAGAAAAAAGATTCACGGAGACAATTGGGAGGAAGGAACGTAAGTGGTCAACCAGCCTGGAATTTGGGAAGGTGAGCAGCTGAGGGTTTCTTGAGGAGCACATGTCTCCCAGGGTGGCTTGGGAGTGGAGAGGTCAGAGAGGGCAGGAGCTCAATAGAATAGAAACCCAATCACCTTGTTGCCAGTGCGAGAGTGATAGTCCTTTGGAATCAGCTATCTTTTTTGAGATTCCAAGACCTTGTTTTTAACCACTTCAAAATGAGCAAGGTGTGATGGAGGAGCACCAGACCTTAGTGAGGAGCAGTAGTATAGATATTAGAGTTCTGGGACAACTGATATTTTCATGTCAATTATACTGTATCTCTCCCGTCTTTAATTTGCATCAATTTTGACTGAGGGCAGAGGGCGCAAAATGAGAAAGGAGGTAACAGAAGGCAGTGAGACCACCAATCTGTCTTTAATGTGAAAGTGATAGGCCCAGAGACTCAACTTCATCGTGGGAGACTCCAATGATTTTGAAGGCTTTGAATTCTACAGCGTCAAGCCGACCAAGGTATGAGGCAGCGACTCTATCTCAAAGGGGAGAGCAGTACACCATCAAGCTGTGAATGAAGGCCTTGTGAGTCCAATACAGTTTAGGTGTGCCAAGGAAATACTGCATGACAGAGGATACCCAATGACTGGCTTTGGAGGCCAACTTAGATAGGTGATTTCATTGGACTAACAAATCCTACAACTTAGATCCTATTCCTGATCTTCATAATGATTTCTCTGACTCTCTGGAAAATCCCCTTTACCTATTTGTTGATGACACCACTCTCTGCTGTGACATTCCTCATCATTCAGGCAGACAGGCAGCAGCCGACTTCCATCTCCTTCCTTGGCATACCTGAACTCCTGTCCACCTACAAGGCCTTAATCCATGGCTTGATGGAGTACCGCTCTCCACTATGGGCTGGCCCCCTGCCTCACACCTTGCTCAGCTTGATGCCATGGAAACTGAGGCCTTCAAGATCAATGGAATCTCCTGTGCTGTGGCTGAATCCATAGGCCTATCACTCTCATCGCAGACAAGTCAGTCGATGGTCTCTCTGTCTTCTATCACCTCCTCTCTGGTCTTGCACCCTCTGCTCCTTCTGTGCTTTGCCCCCCACAGGTTTCTGCTGGGCACACATGGTCCACCATCAATCCTTTTCTGGTGAAACTACCTAAATCTAGGATCACGGCTCACCTCCACTCATTCATTCCTCTTTTCCTGTCTGTGGAAGCAACTTACTCATTCTCTTAAATCTCATTCTTCACTTTAGGTCTTGAAGAATGATGTTCACCACCATCTCATCTAATCCCCAATTCAAAATGATGATCTTTTCTACCCTCGTTAACCACCACACATCACCCGAAGCCCTTCTTCTAAACTTCCAGTTTTTTTTTTCCTCCTGCGAGCTTCCTTATGTATCCATTTGTCTTATCCTTTCCTGTTCCACACGCATTGTTTGTCCAAGTCTATCTCTATCTTGGCCTTTAGCTCTGCTGTAGGCCTTTAACTCTCCCACCTCACCCCCTCTCTCTACTGTTCCTTTTGCCCTGTTACATCCTGATCCTTTCAGTGTAATAGCTCTTTCATTCGCCTCTCCTATGTATACACAAAAACAACTTTTCAGCGTTGAATGTCGGACTCCATCTATCTGACCAGCAACTTATCTATCTATAATTCCATTAATCTCTGTGTGTATGTGTGTTTGTATGTGTGTATGTGTGTATGTGTGTATGTGTGTATGTGTGTATGTTTGTCTGTGACCGCTGTTTCTCGACAACTACCGGTCCGATATACTTGAAACTTGCCAGGTATATTGCTGGGGACCCGAGGATGTGCCTTTTCAAGGTTTGAAATTAATCGGACAAGTAGTTACCGAGCTATGGCGATTTAGCCGTTCGCCGTTCGCTTTGGCTTTGCGAATGGACCAAACCATTCATGTAAATAGAGGGGGGGGGGGGGGTTCTGTGGTCGTTCGCTTTGGCTTTGCGAATGGACCAAACCATTCATGTAAATAGAGGGGGGGGGGTTCTGTGGTCGTTCGCTTTGGCTTTGCGAATGGACCAAACCATTCATGTAAATAGAGGGGGGGGTTCTGTGGTCGTTGCGAATGGACCAAACCATTCATGTAAATAGAGGGGGGGGGGGGTTCTGTGGTCGTTACTGCCACGTGGTTTCAAAGTTTTTTTTTGTTGTTGTTGTTTGCACGCATGTTTTTTTGCACCCACGTACGGGCACGTCCTAGCTTATATATAGTACGGGCATGCCCTAGTCTTTTCAATGTCTGAATAAAAGGATTAGACATTTGGCCAGCCTTTGACCAGAGTGGTGTATCATTTACATAGGTCAGAGTCATAGGCTAAATCGTAAAGTTGGTTTTCAGGAGAATCAGATGTATCATTGATATGCAAGGATCAAGAATAATACATCTCTGAAGACACTGGCTTGTGCATCACTAGCCAAAAGATATCGTACTCGTATTTACCATGTTTCCCCTCTCACATGCACAGTTCCACGCTTTTCAACATACCTGAATAGCTCAGCATCCCCGTTCCAGGAGGTAGTGTTGATAACTCATTGATCTTGTTCTGTGCTTCGGTGGTTGTCATGTTTTTCTGAACCGATGTTTCGGGCAAATACTCGATGGAATACTGTTCTCCCCTCTGGGCCGGTGCTCCTGCCTCACACCTAGCTCGGCTTCACGCTGTTGAAACCAAAGCTTTCAGATTCATTGGAATCTCCCGCAATGAAGCTAACTCCGAGGGCCTTTCACTTACTCATCGCAGGCAGATGGTGGTCTTTCTGTCTTCTACCGACTCCTCTCCGGCCTTGCTCCCCCAGCTCTCTCTGTGCTCTGTCCCCCAAATATTCCTACAGGTCGCACAACATCTGCCTGCAACCCTCTTCTGGCGAAACTGCCAAACTCAAGACTCTCTATTCACCTTCACTCCTTCATTCCTCTTTACTTCCGCATCTGGAACAAACTCCCTCACTCTCTTCAATCCCACTACTCCCTCCAGGTCTTTAAAACAGCTGTTGACCACTATCTCTTGTCTTCCCCCCCATCCAAAACCTTGATCTTTTCTACCCCCGTTAATTCACCCCCAGATTCATTTTTTTTGAAATACCGACTTCTTTCCTGGAAGTTCTAGCAGTGTCCATGTGTTTTATACCTCTCCCACCCCTACCTCCTGCCTTCCCATGCCTCCTCCCCCCAGAGCCCTCTCCCTTCCACAGATCTTCCAATGTCCCTGTTATCTGCTGTTGTACTTGTGTGTTTCCCTCTCTCTCCCCATCTTGGCTCCTGCTCCCTTTATTGTATGTTTTGTGTGTCCGTTTTTTTTATTTATGATTAATGTTAGCTCTTACACGAGCCTTGGTCTTGTATACAAAAAAAAAAATACTCGATGACTTCATCCCTCTCCAGCGACTAGGTCACAATCACTGCAACCATGATGATTCCCCACATCTTCTGCACCAGAGACACATGGCCACTCATCAGCATTGCTATTGAGGGATGTGCCCTGGAGAGCATGCTCTTCTGAATCCTAGATGCCATTCTGCCTGTATTTAAAAAAAATAAATTATAATATATATATATATACACATATACACACACACACACACACACACACACACACACACACACACACACACACACACACACACACACACACACACACACACACACACACACACACATACACACACACACACACACACACATCAAGAATCACGTATTGAAAATAGTACAGGAATGGTTCTTCATTATAATAATCTTGTAGTTTAAATGCCATCCTTCTTGTTTTTGACAAATAATTTGCAAGTGGTCAACTTCATATACTCTTTTTACTCCCGCCAGGGAGTAATGCATTCACTCGTGTGTGTGTGTGTGTGTGTGTGTGTGTGTGTGTTCGTGTGTGTGTGTTCGTGTGTGTGTGTGTTCGTGTGTGTGTGTTCGTGTGTGTGTCTGTGAACAGGATATATGGAAAAGTTCTGAACGGATTTGGATGAAAGTTAGTGGGATGATTGCCCTTGGGATAAGGAAGAATTGATTAGTTTTTGGTGAAGCTCAGGATATTATTCCGGATCCAGGAATTTTTTGAAGGATTTTTTTACCATTGGAAGATCGGGCTCATTTTTTTTAAACATTATCTTCTATATATTCTATATTTAACATTGCGGTGTGAAAATAGTTTTCATATTTGTTGTAAATGTAGTTTAAACTTGTGGTTATGCGTTAGAGCAGTGTATTTTTTTTAGCAGCGTCGTCTTCAATGTTCATTTTTTTCTTTCTAATAAAGACATATTCTGTCATTTTAAAACCACCAAAGTGTGTATTAGGTTTCCCCGTTTCATAAAATGTATCGTTTGATACGTATAATTGTTTAAAACTGTTTTTTTGGTTTTTTTTTAATACCTCAGAAGAGATATCAACATTTAGCTCAGCGAATGTCATTCGCGGTGTCATTATTTGATGAACTTATAAAGACTTAGTTCCAGATTTGTCAATGGCTGAGGTATGTTAACAAACAAATAAAACAGATTTGGCAAAATTCCAACTTTTTTTTTTTAAAGATCGCATATTCACCCAGGGTTGAGTGGCTGAAGAAGAAGAAACCTCGCATGGGCTTCCCAGACCGAATAAATAATTCTGGTTCTGGCTCTGCGATTTTCAGGTTTATTACTCCCACTAGGGAGTAATGCATTCGATCGTGTCCGTCCATGTGTGTGTGTGTTCGTGTGTTTGTGAACAAGATATCTGGAAAAGTTCTGAACGGATTTGGATGAAAGTTGGTGGGATGATTGCCCTTGGGATAAGGAAGAATTGTTTAGTTTTTGGTGAAGCTCAGGATATTATTCCAGATTCGGGAATTTTTTTGGAAATTTTTTTGGGAAAGATTTTTTCTGTTTTACTGCATTAAAGCTTTTATTCTTATTCTTAAATGATGTTTTTCTCCTCTAATTCCGAGATATATCAAAATAAATTATCTGACAGTTAGGGCTTACTTTCTTTTTCATTCATTGTTTTGGGGAGAGGGGATGTTAAACAAAACGTATTATTCCAACTAAACCCACGGCGGGAGTATGCGCGCTACTGAGTGGCGTTCTAGTTTCTTTATTTGCTTCTAGAATTTCATTTTGAAATGTCATTGTCTGACCTATAGACGATGAAAGTGTTAACAAACTTTCATACGTCACACAAACAACACGAACAACTGAACAATAACTTGTTATGATGTCTTGGTGACGATAATAATCTGTTATCTTTTAACCCCTTCAAAGACCCGTAATTATTTTCTGAATGGGGTGATCAAACTTGGCAGGGAGTCATTACACGAGCCATCTCGCAATAACTAACGTCATATCAGTCTTTCTCTGCAATTACACATGTCCCACCCTCTAAATCCAGTCTCTAAATGAGACTTTGTCTCAGTAAATCAATAGCACTGCTTAACAAAAGTTCCTGTATCTGCTTTGATAGAGTTTTGCAATAAGAGTCGGACAAAATACACTTTGTTATTGTTTTGCATTGAATTGAAGCGATTAGAAGTTGATTAAATCGGCAATATTAAGTGGCTTAGTTAATTATCACAGATGGTAGAGTAATTATGTTACATCAATGTGCTGCTATGTATTAATGTGGATGAAGAGAGCACATTTAGAGGGAAAGTGTGTGTGTGTGTGTGTGTGTGTGTGTGTGTGTGTGTGTGTGTGTGTGTGTGTGTGTGTGTGTGTGTGTGTGTGTGTGTGTGTGTGTGTGTCCTTGGGCATCATCCCGTTTGGGGCTTATATTTCTGGTGCTGACCATCTGTCCGTCCCTCCCCTCCCCTCAGTCCCTCATCAACCCCAAAATTCTAATTACAACATAATTTACTGTAAACCATTTCTCTGAGGAGGGAAGCTAGACTGCTACCGATGCTCCCGAGATGTCAGACTAAATATCGGATTTCAAACTCTCTCCCACCCCTTCTCCGGGCCCAGCCCAGTCCAGATCCAGTTCAGATAAAGGAAAAAACATGAGACATGAGGCATCTTACCTTATTTAACCCAAGTTTTGCACCAAACTCCTTCTACCCCATTGGATTACATCAGACAACTTCACTCTAAACATTGACTAGTACAGTACACGAAATGAAGCTACACCCGACATGAGCGCACAAAACAAGCTAACATCTTAATCCAGTATGTATGTCTTCTATAAATGCAACAACACCAGAGGGCCCAGCTAACACCTGCAAAATCCTCTATCCCTTCACCGACATCCCCTCTTCTGATTCATATACGGTACTCATCTGTACCTTTCTAAGCGCTTCCTCCTTTATGCACTTCCCCTCCATGTATCCACTCCTCCATCTACTTAATCACCCAGTCTGCCAAATTATCCAGATCATCCCTTACATATGATCACATATGATCATGACACATACATATGATCACTTCCCCCTCCATGTATCCACTCCTCCATCTACTTAATCACCCAGTCTGCCAAATGATCCAGATCATCCCTGAGTCTGCTTCAAATTGAGCAATTTCATTTATTCAGTGTTGTCATGTACTTTCATCAAGTCGATGGCTGCTGGGTGGTGGTGTTCATAAAAATAATAATACACGGTTAAGAAATGGCAATAAAAAGTATAGCACGCAACTATAGGAATATATTAAGAGTGATGTACTGTCCCACAGATTGGATCAGAAGTATGGAAATGTATATAAATAAAATTGTGTAGAAATGCACAACATACAGTACAACAACACCAACATGCCACACACCAACACGTGGCCGAAAGACACACAACAGCACTATTAAAGGTCTGACCCTGGCTCTTATTTATAGTTATTGCAAAAACGATCCGGAGAGGTAACTGACATGTCTGCCACTCAAAGGGACGTCTCCATCAGAAGGTTGAGGGGTTATATGGGGGAAGAGAACAATACTGCCTGCACGTTCACCAGAAGAGATCATTTGCACTCAAGTGGTTGGGTATTGCGAGCCTTCATGAAGATCCGTCTTGTACCATTGCACAAGCTTTGGCTGGAGTTCACATTGCGAAGAACAATCAATGTCATACCAACGCTTTTTCTGGTGCTCCTGCCTCGTTGGAGGCATGGCTTTTTTCATATATTGTGAATTCATTCGTAATACGATACTTGCTGCCGACACTACCTGGGCCCTAAACCCTGAATGCGCCCACGTTTGGCTTCAAAAGCTGAGTCTGAAGCACTAGGTTTTCATACAGAGAATTGTTAATGTTAAAACACAAGTTAAACCAACAGACAGTATTAGTACAAGGTGTGCGTAGTGCGTACCCGTCACTTTTGTGACGTATTTAATCAAAAGAGAGCATCTTGTCCCTCACAAACAAATTGAACATCTAAATACAGGTAGTGAAAAAAAATTGGAAACACCAACAGAATGTCACTGAAAGTAAGATGTTGGGCTACCATCTGCATCCAGGATGGCATGGATATGACAGCATGGAGTCAACAAGGTCTGCATGAACTGATTTGTATGGCTTTTTTTTCCACGTCACATCCAAAAAAGGATTCTCTTTTTAATGCTCAGCATGTCTTCTGGTTTAATATGACTTCTGGTTTAATATGACTTCTGGTTTAATATGACTTCTGGTTTAATATGACTTCTGGTTTAATATGACTTCTGGTTTAATATGACTTCTGCTTTAATATGTCTTCTGGTTTAATATGACTTCTGGTTTAATATGACTTCTGGTTTAATATGACTTCTCGTTTAATGACTTCTGGTTTAATATGACTTCTGCTTTAATATGTCTTCTGGTTTAATATGACTTCTGGTTTAATATGACTTCTTGTTTAATATGCCTTCTGGTTTAATGTGACTTCTTGTTTAATATGTCTTCTGGTTTAATATGACTTCTGCTTTAATATGTCTTCTGGTTTAATATGACTTCTGGTTTAATATGACTTCTGGTTTAATATGTCTTCTGGTTTAATATGACTTCTGGTTTAATATGACTTCTGGTTTAATATGTCTTCTGGTTTAATAAGACTTCTGGTTTAATATGACTTCTGGTTTGATATGTCTTCTGGTTTAATATGACTTCTGCTTTAATATGTCTTCTGGTTTAATATGACTTCTGGTTTAATATGACTTCTGGTTTAATATGACTTCTGGTTTAATATGACTTCTGGTTTAATATGTCTTCTGGTTTAATATGACTTCTGCTTTAATATGTCTTCTGGTTTAATATGACTTCTGGTTTAATATGACTTCTGGTTTAATATGACTTCTGGTTTAATATGACTTCTGCTTTAATATGTCTTCTGGTTTAATATGACTTCTGGTTTAATATGACTTCTGGTTTAATATGACTTCTGGTTTAATATTACTTCTGGTTTAATATGACTTCTCCTTTAATATGTCTTCTGGTTTAATATGACTTCTGGTTTAATATGACTTCTTGTTTAATATGCCTTCTGGTTTAATATGACTTCTGGTTTAATATGACTTCTGGTTTAATGTGACTTCTGGTTTAATATGTCTTCTGGTTTAATATGACTTCTGGTTTAATATGTCTTTTGGTTTAATATGACTTCTGGTTTAATATGACTTCTGGTTTAATATGACTTCTGCTTTAATATGTCTTCTGGTTTAATATGACTTCTGGTTTAATATGACTTCTTGTTTAATATGACTTCTGGTTTAATATGACTTCTGGTTTAATATGACTTCTGGTTTAATATGACTTCTGGTTTAATGTGACTTCTGGTTTAATATGACTTCTGGTTTAATATGACTTCTGGTGTTATATGACTTCTGGTTTAATATATCTTCTGGTTTAATATGACTTCTGGTTTAATGTGACTTCTGGTTTAATGTGACTTCTGGTTTAATATGACTTCTGGTTTAATATGACTTCTGGTTCAATATGACTTCTGGTTTAATATGACTTCTGGTTTAATATGACTGCTGGTTTAATATGACTGCTGGTTTAATATGTCTTCTGGTTTAATAATATGACTTCTGGTTTAATATGACTTTTGGTTTAATATGTCTTCTGGTTTAATATGACTTCTGAGCTGCACATTCTCCATATGTAACACCATTCTGATGCACATTGATACTTCCTATGCAGAGTTGGATCTTGACGGTCTATTCTAAAATATTTAAGAGTTTATTTATTGTTTCAACATTATTACCTCCGCCACAAAAGGTGGATGGAGGTTATGTTTTCACTTCAACTCTGTTTGTCTGCCTGTTGTTTGTTTGTGAACAGGATGTCTCAAAAAGTTGTGGACGGATTCGGACGAAGCTTGGTTGACAGGTTGTGTGTGTGACGAGGAAGAATTGATTACATTTTGGTGAAGATTAGAATCCAGATCAAAGAAATTTTAAAGTGTGATTTTTCACCATTGAGATAGCACTAAAACCGATATATAGCACAATATCTCAAAAAAGTTACGAACGGATTCGGACGAAACTTGGTGGACAGGTTGTGTGTGTGATAACGACGAATCTATTCGATTTTGGTGAAGATTCGGATCTGGATCAGATAATTTTTGAGTGATTCTTCACCATTGAGATAGGACTAAAACCGATATATAGCAGGATATCTCAAAGTTTTGGACGACTTTTGACAAATCTAGGTGGATGAGTTGGTTCGGCAACGAGAACAAGCCGATTCGATTTTGGTTCAAGATCCTCCCGATCTCATCTATCAATGGGATACAAAACGTAAACTGTTCAACCTGGCGGAGGTATGCTCTCTACCGAGTACTGTTCTAGTTACCTTCGCCACCAAAGGTGGATTGAGGTTATGTTTTCATGTTTCCGCTACCAAAGGTGGATTGAGGTTATGTTTTCATGTTTCCGCCAACAAAGGTGAATTGAGGTTATGTTTCCACCCCTGTCTGTTTGTCTGTCTGTGAACAATATATCTCAAAAAGTTGTGGATGGATTTGGACGAGATTTGGTGGGGAGGTAGTGTATGCGACATGGATTAAATGAATAGATTTTAGTGAAGATCCGTATCCGGATACTATAATTTTTTAAGTGATTCTTCACCATTGGGAAATAGAGCCAAAAATGATATATAGCAGGATATCTCAAATAAGTTGTGGACGGATTTGGACGAAACATTGTGGATAGATTGGGGGTGTGACAAGACCGAATGGAGTCAATTTTGGTGAAGATGTAAATATGGATTCAGATACAAGAATTATTTAATTTTTTCAGTGATTCTTCACCATTTGGAGATAGGGCCAAAGACGATACATAGCAGGATATCTTAAAAGGTTGTGGACGCATTTGGACGAAACTTGGTGGACCAGTTGAGTGTCTGACAATGACGATTCGATTTGATTTTGGTGAAGATCTGAGGATAGATTCGGATATGAGAGATATTAAAATTTTAAAGTGATTTTCACCAATGGGAGATAGGGCCAAAACCATACATAGCAGGATATCTCAAAAAGTTGTGGACGGATTTGGACGAAACTTGATGGACAGGTTGCGTGTGTCACAATGAAGAATCGATTCAATTTTGGTGAAGATCTGAATATGGATTCGGATACGAGGCTTATTTAATTTTGTAAGTGATTAATCACCATTGAGAGATCGGGCGAAAAGCAATATAATAACATATTTAAAGAAAGTTGTGGGCGAGTTATGACAAAAATTGGTGGACGAGTTGCTTAGGTGACAAGAACAAGCTGATTCGATTTTGGTTCAGGTCCGAATCAAGATTCGGCCTGGCTAAGGTATGCGCTCTATCAAGTGCCATTCTAGTAATTTCTGTATGATTATTTTGACATCAAATTCCTGTCATCATCAGGTACGATGTTGTAGCAGTGATGTATATTCTTATTTGCAATTTTTTTTTTAAAGAGTGAGGAACCGAGTGCGTTCATACATTCTGCCAATATTTTCTGCATTTAAAGTTATTTATTTTAATTGCACAAAATGACACAACTGGCATCAGCATATTTACCTATTTGCACAATATACAAGGAGGATAATATTACTAATTCATTCTTGACAATTTAAATGCAGCCAATGAATCAATTTCGTGCTTCTCTGAGAACACAGAATGTAAATGCAGAGTCAAACACATTTGGCATTGCAATAAATGGCGTGGCAATTCATCTGCAGTTAATGAGGAGCTGTTTAATGTACTGTGCGCTGTGTACGCCATTATCTCGCATTTGTGTGCATGATATAGACCACCTGGGATGTACTTCTCTCTAAAATGCACGTTTGAATTTAAAAAATGTCTTCCCGAGTCTTCGGGAATGTATGCTGAACTGTAATTGTATGCTAAATTATGCATGTACCTATTTTATCCCTTGTTCGATGAGAAGCTGATGGCCATTGGGGGGGGAAGGGGGGGGGGGGGAGTTGTGTGATTTCCAAGCCCTGTGTTTAATGCGATTGCTCGCGATTCGTATTCGAAATATTCCTTAGATTGCGATCAAAAGAGCAAATTCATGTTCACATAGTAAAGTCGCACTTGCCTTGCCAAGGTCAATCGATTGTCAAATTCAGGAAATACGTTACTCTTAATTGAAGTCCTAAATATTCTTGCAAATAACGGTGGTTGCAGAGTAAAGAGTATTTTTAACATTGCAGAATGAGGAGTCTCGCTGGGGTATTTGTCTGGGCAACCCCGATTGCGCACTGGGCGCTATATCAAGGTATGCCACCCGAGGGCGCTTTAATAAAGCTGATCGACACGCGCACGGACGCATGCACGCACGTGTTATAATAGCTTTTCCCGCAACGGCTCGTCGCACATACATACGATTATACAGTGCAATGGCATTGCCTCCAGCCCTGAAGGAAGTGCAAAACTGTCAGCTCTGCTCACAGATAGGAACATCTCCCAACAATAATGCCCCTTGGAATGAGATACTTCGCTGCATGAACAAGGCATGATAGGTTCATATAAATGGGTTTTGAGCTTTGTTACAGCCAGCTTCGAACCTGATCTCAGCTCGCATTGAGCCTGATCTCAGCTAGCATTGAGCCTGATCTCAGCTAGCATTGAGCCTGATCTCAGCTCGCATTGGGCCTGATCTCAGCTCACATTGGGCCTGATCTCAGCTCACATTGGGCCTGATCTCAGCTCGCATTGAGCCTAATCTCAGCTCGCATTGAGCCTGATCTCAGCTCGCGTTGGGCCTGATCTCAGCTCGCATTGAGCCTGATCTCAGCTCACATTGGGCCTGATCTCAGCTCGCATTGGGCCTGATCTCAGCTCACATTGGGCCTGATCTCAGCTCGCATTGAGCCTAATCTCAGCTCGCATTGAGCCTGATCTCAGCTCGCATTGGGCCTGATCTCAGCTCGCATTGAGCCTGATCTCAGCTCACATTGGGCCTGATCTCAGCTCGCATTGGGCCTGATCTCAGCTCGCATTGAGCCTAATCTCAGCTCGCATTGAGTCTGATATCAGTCCACATTGAGCCTGCTCTCAGCTCGCTTTGAGTCTATCCGTCCACATTGAGAATGATCTCAGCTCACATTGAGCCTGATCGCAGCTCGCATCGAGCCTAATATCAGCTCACATTGAGCCTGATCTCAGCTCGCTTTGAGCCTAATCTCAGCTTGCATTGAGAATGATCTCAGCTCACATTGAGCCCGATCTCAGCTCGCTTTGAGCCTAATCTCAGCTTGCATTGAGAATGATCTCAGCTCACATTGAGCCTGATCGCAGCTCGCATCGAGCCTAATATCAGCTCACATTGAGCCTGATCTCAGCTCGCTTTGAGCCTAATCTCAGCTTGCATTGAGAATGATCTTAGCTCGCATTGACCCTGATCGCAGCTCGCATTGAGCCTAATATCAGCTCACATTGAGCCTGATCTCAGCTCGCATTGAGCCTAATATCAGCTCGCATTGACCCTGATCGCAGCTCGCATTGAGCCTAATATCAGCTCACATTGAGCCTGATCTCAGCTCGCATTGAGTCTGATATCAGTCAACATTTAGCCTGCTCTCAGCTCGCATTGAGTCTGATATCAGTCCACATTAAGCCTGCTCTCAGCTCACATTGAGTCTGATATCAGTCCACATTAAGCCTGCTCTCAGCTCACATTGAGTCTGATATCAGTCAACATTTAGCCTGCTCTCAGCTCGCATTGAGTCTGATATCAGTCCACATTGAGCCTGCTCTCAGCTCGCTTTGAGTCTATCCGTCCACATTGAGCCTGCTCTCAGCTCGCATTGAGTCTGATATCAGTCCACATTGAGCCTGCTCTCAGCTCACATTGAGTCTGATATCAGGCCACATTGAGCCTGCTCTCATCTCACTTTGAGCCTTCTGCTGGCCCACATTGAGCCTTATATCAGCCCACATTGAACGAGCAAGGCATGGCAGGATAGCTCAGAGATTGCCTTTGAACTGTTTAGTCCGGGTGTGATTCTTTTCCAACTATAAAATTGTCACACTGGTGTTTTGCAGACAGGAGTGTGTATCAATGATTGTGCCCTTTGTCTGATGAGTCCATAATTTGGGGACCCCATCTGTCATGAATGGTTGCCAGAGGACATTAAACTTCCCACAACAGAGTGTTATGGCCTACTCTTTCAAAGAGTAGGCGAATATGTTGGCACCATGACCATTGACCAAATTCAAAATTCCTTCTCTGACTACCCTGAGAAGGCGATAGACAATCAACTCGTGTAATATTTTTGGCAGACTACCACTGATGGATTGACAATGGAAAACCACCCAGTGTAATCCACTGGAAGACCTTGGGTGGTACACCATTGATAATGACCTAGGGTAGTTCACCGTCTGTTCTGTAGATTTTGAAAATTCTTTTTCGTTAAAAAGTACCGAATAAGGTGCTGAAGACAGGTAATGGAACACAAATATTGGCTTGTCCAATACAATTCCGCCTGAAATTTCCATGCGTTTGGTTCTTTTGGTTTCCTGTTTGAATAAACAAGAGGAATAAACAGGAGGCATTTCGCGTGTCATTTGCACTCGTGCGAAGCTCATCGCAGGAAATTGCATTTATTATTCATGTTTGTGAAGTTCTGATCCAGAAAACTCTTTGGACAGTCTGTGAGTATAATTTAAAGAACAAAACCATTACTTAACTAGAACAGCACTCAGCAGAGCGCAAAGCTGCGCCAGGCCAACAATGTGCGTTTTGTATCCCACTGATAGGCCGGATCCGAATCTCCACCAAAACAAAACAAATTCGTCCTTGTCACACAACCGATCTGTCCACCGAGATTTGTCCGAATCCGTTCACAACTTTTTGAGATATCCCACTCACAGTCAGACAGACAAACGGATGACAGTTCGGTGGCGGATATAAGGAGTTGCTTTGCTTGTGCTTGATTTGTATGCATTCCTGAATCACTGGACAGAATCGGTTGAAATCTGGTGGTTGTACTCGTGGTGTGCACTGGGAGGTTTTAGGTAGTAAAGAGAATTCATAGCCCTGGGAGTTCAGGATAGAGGGAGGACCCCAGTTCTCTCTGTGTAAATATGTGTAATGATAGTGTCACGCCAGGGGGATGGAGTATTACAAGTCGTACTAAAACACGTCAATTCTGGGGGAATTAACCCCTTCATAAGGGCAGGTTATTTTCTATAACTTGAAGTATATTGATGACATAAAACAGAAGCAAAAGTAAACTATTAAAGGAATGAGAAAAAAAATCAACACGAATCCAATGCAGTCACGTGATCGTACTGTTACGCTTATCTTGTATACAATACATTGCTGTCATGGTCATCCTTTGTAGCTGAAGAATGTTGTTCACATGACATGTGAACAACTTGGGAATGTAGTAAATTTGTTTATGTTGGATAAGCTGCTTCCCAGACAACCACCACATTTTGAGATCTCAAGCGATATCGAACTGTCAAAGAAATATCCACCCTACCATTTCGCCCCTGCAGTTTAGGTAGCTCATCCTGCATGCGAAACGCCAGGATGAAACTTTTTAGATGTGGAGACATCTATGAACCCAGGGTAGGCAGCTCGAAGCTGAATTTGCATACCTGTTTTTCCAACCGTAGAAGACTTTCTGTATTCCTGTGGACATTGCGTTGGTGCTTTTGGACTGATGGTGGCACGGTGTAATTTATCCCAGTACACGTATCCCAGTTGAAGTAGAAATGTGAGAATTTCACTGTGCACGTATCTGTGTTAACACATGGAGAAAGCAAACAACCTGCAAACACAGCTTGCTTAAACATCAACACACTATAATTGAGTCTTGTGACTCACAGATTTGTGCAAACTGCTTATGTTAAACATTCTCTGAGCAATGGCAATGTGAGCGCAAACAAGTATGAAAATTTTAAATATGAATGAGTGAGTTTCTGTCTGTACTTTTCAAAAAACAAATGATTTGAGGGTGTGGGGAAGGAGGGGGGGGGTATGATATGATATGGTATGTATTATCTCTCTTCCATGGGCAGCACCATCTGCCATCATGTGTTTCTGGCTACTTCACCGACATCAGGATTGAACATATATACTCGTATCTCTCTTCCCTCCCCTCCACCACCCTATCACAACACAAATGAAAGGATCACGCATCCTTGAGGCTTTACCTTAAATATAAACTCACTTGCGAGGTAGCCGAGGTACCCGTGCTAGACTACGCGTGGGTGGGAAGCCAAAAGCGAACAAACAATGTGGGAAGAGCTAATGCTAAACGATGAACCAATAAATTCCACGTTCCTGTGCCACCTTCAGTAGAACGTCAGGCATGGACAGCCGGTTCATGAAAGACTTGGAAGGGGGAAAGGTAAACTGCAGCTGAATGTTTCTATACCCAGTCAATGGAGAAAAAGCAAATGGGGAATCCGTGAATGTCATGGGTGGAAACCGTCATGCCATTTCCTCATTCTGATTGAAACTCAATATCTCTATATTTTCATTCCAAACAGCATCATTCATCATTCCAATCATAAACTAGAACAACACCCGGTAGAGCGCACACCTCCGCCAGGCTCAACATTTTATATTTTGTATCCCACTGATAGAGAAAGCATTCAATAGCGTTCCACGTGAAGTAGTGACATGGGCATTGAGGAAGTTAGGAGTGGAGGAATGGTTGATCAGAGTAGTGATGGCAATGTACAAAAGAGCGTGCACAGCTGTAAGGACGAAGGACGGGAACAGTGGTGAGTTTGAGGTGAAGGTGGGAGTGCATCAGGGGTCGGCACTAAGTCCACTACTATTTGTAGCTGTGATGGAGGTGTTGGCTCAGAACGTAAAGGAGGGTTTACCGTGGGAGTTGTTGTATGCAGATGATCTGGTGTTGATTGCAGAAAGTATGTATGGACTGAAGGAGATCAACAAGTGGAAGGAATGTATGGAGACAAAAGGTCTGAAGGTGAATATCAGAAAAACGAAGGTGATGGCAAGTGGTAAAGCATGTGGTGAGGTGGAAAGAACTGGGAAGTGGCCGTGTGCTGTGTGTAGGAAGGGTGTCGGAGTGTACTCCATTCAATGTACAATGTGCGCTGAGTGGGTTCATCAAAAATGTAGTGGTTTGAGAGGGTCATTAACCAGTGTGGCAGCTACATTCAAGTGTAAGGTGTGCACAGAGGGAGCTGCAGATGGAGGAAATGTTGAGTTGGATCTTGGAGACGGCGTGAAGCTGGCAGGTGTGAAAACATTTTGTTACCTTGGAGACATGCTGAATGGAGAAGGTGGATCAGACTCGGCAACGGTTGCTCGAGTGAGATGTGCATGGAAGAAGTTTCGGGAACTGAGTGGCGTGCTGATGAGGAGGAGAGTGTCGCTGAAGCTGAAGGGAAAGGTGTATGCTGCATGTGTGAGAAGTGTTATGATTTATGGGAGCGAGACATGGGTAATGAACGTAGAGCAGCAACGAAGGCTGGAAAGGGTGGAAATGTGAATGGTTCGGTGGATGTGTGGAGTATCGTTGAGAGAGAGGAAGACAAATGATGAATTGCGAAAGATGATGGGAATAGAGCCTGTGATGGATGCTGTGAAGAGAAACAGGTTGAGATGGTTTGGTCATGTATTGAGGAAGGATGAAAGTGACTGGTTGAGAAGAGTGATGGAAATGAATGTAGAAGGAAGTAGAGGACGGGGAAGACCGAGAAAGACTTGGCTAAAGATGGTCGAAGAAGAAATGCGGGCAAGGGGGTTAACAAGGGGAGATGCAGAAAATATGGCAAAATGGAGAACATTGTCATGGGGACCGCAAGGCTAACCCCCGCTCTTGCAGGGAAAATGGCCTTAAAATGCATGTTGTTGTCTGTTGTTGTCCTTACAGATAACTGTATTAAATTATAAATCAAGGGAAACCCGTTGTAATTGAGTGTTTTAATCGTCAATTGTAGGTGACTCTAAGAAATGTAACAACCTGGGATATCAGAAATGGGTCTCGATTATTCAAGGAATTGTGGACGAGTACAATAACAGTCCATTCCTCAACAAATGCAAAACTAAGAAAAACATTTACAAAATTAGTACATGAAAAAGACAGGGATTGCAAGATGGATTAGATGTATGTCCACTCACCTCTAAGCTACCGAGCCTGGGTTTGAATCTCGACCCAGTT
The DNA here is from genome assembly GCF_964187855.1 of Myxine glutinosa. NCBI lineage: Eukaryota > Metazoa > Chordata > Myxini > Myxiniformes > Myxinidae > Myxine > Myxine glutinosa. Next base: position 44,749,308 of record NC_136262.1, on the reverse strand, counting down.
ATAAACTGTTATCCCAGTGTTTCACAGGCAGGGTGTGTGCCAGCTTATTTGTATAAATGTGTTATTTTGATATGTGTGCCAACAAGACAATCAATATGTGTGCCAGCCCTTTGATGAATGTTAAACTGAGCATTCCATCTACTGGCACTAAAGATTGATGTCCTTTGCGAAGAGCAGATGAGCTATTGCCAGGACCATGGCCAAGTATCAAATTCCTCTCCTAATCACTTACTCAAACGTCAGGCCTGGCCAACCGATTCGTGAAAACACTTGGGCCAAAAGACTTCCTCGGCCAAACCTACAAGAATGTGAGAACAACTGTGTTCATAAAGTAAGAGGAAGAAGAAGTACATGAAAAGACATCAACCCAAGAAAATCTAAATTCAAGGTAAGTGATATTGTTAGAATATACTGATGGAAGTCCCCTTTCAAAAATTAATCGGTTATACCAATAAATGCAGTGAACTTTTAAAATGTTTTTGACATTTTAGATACAATTTCCTGGAATCTTAAATTATATGAGTTGAACAGAGAGGAGATTTTAGGTTCACTTTAATCACAAGCATTACAGAGAGCAAAATTACAGAGAATTTATTTTTATATTTTACATGCAGAAGTACCAGCTGGCTGGTGAGAGAGGAACCCACACCCAGCCAGCTGGCATGATGCCAGTTGAAGTCGCCACATATGAGGAAGAGAGAGTTTGGATGAATCGATAGAAGTTGGTCCATGTTGTCAGACAGCGAAATGTAAATGGGGTCATCACTGTTTGGAGGACGGTACAGAACACATATGAACAAAAGGTGGGAGCGGAGAGGCAGCCGTAGTCAGAGATACTCCTGGGGGTGGGATGGAGAGAGGGCAGTGCAAGGAGAGTGAGGAAGAGAGTTTTTGATAAAGATAGCAACCCCACCACCAGGACGAGGCTCAGGTCTATCATACCGGAGGAGGGAGTAACCAGGAAGAGATATTAAGGAATCAGAGACATCTTGAAGGAGGAAAGTTTCTGTTAAGCAGATCAAGTCTGGATTGTCAGAAGCAACCTGAATGGAGAGATCAATCAGGTTTGAGCGAAGGCCTCGGATGTTTGAGGTCCATACCGTTAATGAGGAGAGATGAGGAGCATCGGGTGTAGGGGAGAGGATGGGAGGGGTAGGGTCAGATGAAGGATGAGAGGGGGAGGTAGGGAGAGCAGTTGATAGTGTGTCAGAGATTACAGAAAAGTTACAAGAAAAGGAAGGATGAGGAGGACGAAAGGTTTGATGGTGATGGGATGAGGCACAGTGAGGTGTTGTTTGAGGATGGCCAGAGGAAAGTGGAGGGTCGGGGGAGGTGGTATGAGATAGAAGGGAGACGAAGTGGGGAGGAGGGAAGCTTTGAGGAGGAGGGGGGAGGGGGAGAATTGGAGGAGGATGGTAGGGGGGAAGATTTGAAGGGAAGGGGTTGGGGCAAGTTTGGAAGTGGAGGGGGGAGTTTAGGAGGGGAAGGGCAAGGGGGGAGATTTGGAGGGGAGGGGCAAGGGGGGAGTTTAGAAGGGGAGGGGCAAGGGGGAGATTAGGAGGGGCAAGGGGGGAATTTGGGAGGGGAGGGGCGAGGGGGGAGTTTATGAGGGGAGGGGTGAAGGGGGAGGTAAGGAGGGGAGGGGCAAAGGGGGAATTTGGGAGGGGCTATGGGGAAGTTTATGAGGGGAGGGGCTAGGGGGGAGTTTATCAGGGGAGGGGCAAGGGGGGAGATTTGGAGGAGAGTGGCAAGGCAGGAGTTTAGGAGGGGAGGGGCAAGGGGGGAATTTGGGAGGGGAGGGGCTAGGGGGGAGTTTATGAGGGGAGGGGCAAGGGGGGAGATTTGGAGGGGAGGGGCAAGGGGGGAGTTTAGAAAGTGGATGATTCATGAAAGACGAACATTTGTAACAAATTGGGTTTATTGTGATTTTCAAGTTAGCGATCCGTTTAAGAATGATAGAGAAGGGGTGGAATGAATGAGAATTTAGAGCATGTGGTGAGAAAGAATTATAAGAGATTAAATTTTTTTTTGAAATGGAATGAGTTGAAGAGGAAATTGAAGGGAGCCTTTTAAATAGGAAGAAAAACAGCGTGTTGTAATATACCACTGAATAAAACACTGCAGGGGAAAGTTTAAAATATTTAAACAGAACCATGAAGAACAATCTTATATTCACAAAAATACCAACGGGGAGAGGGCCTAGAGGGACAACCACGAGTCACTTGAACAGGGCCAGAGGTGGAAGGCAAGGAGATAATGGGGGCAGGGCAACACAGCGCACATGGACAGAAGCACATGATGAGACAAAAGCACACACGATGAGAAGCATTAAGGAATCAGAGACATCTTGAAGGAGGAAAGTTTCTGTTAAGCAGATCAAGTCTGGATTGTCAGAAGCAACCTGAATAGAGAGATCAATCAGGTTTGAGCTTTGATGGGGTAAGATGGGGTAAGATGAGAAATAAAGGCTTTGATGGGGTAAGATGACACGTGGAGAAAGGAAAATAAATATTGTTGTTTTTTTCTGGTTTCTTTTCTTGGGGGGTGTGGGGGGGGGGTTAAAACGTTAGACAAAGAGTAGATGTTTGGGGGAGAAGGGAAAAAATCTAAGAACCAAGCAAAACAGCGAAGGAAGAAACTTAAGTGAACAAACTTCGACGGGAGACGAGGAAGCCTGAGGCTACAAGGCCGCACACACCAGGCGAACAGAAACGATTAATTTATGAAAGATTAACACCGAGAATCTTCCTCGGGACACACTATAGGTTCACACACCAGAAGATAAATACAGTTTCGACAAAATACAATTGTGAACAATGACAACTTTGAAAACGTGGAGAACGTGTGCAGCTTCGAAAATCCATGCCGTCGTCTCCAAGATCTCTCGAGATCTTAGGAGTTTAACGTTGGTTTTAGGAGTTTTTAGGAGATGATTTTAGGAGTTTAACATTGAGTTGATCTTTGACCTTTTGAGCTCAAAAATGGTTGGTTTCCCAAATTAGTGACCCAATATGCAAATGCTGTTCAACTTTCAAGTCAATCTGATGAAAAATGCAATTTTAGAAATTTGACCTCAAGATGACCTTGGGCCTCAAAATCAATAGGCTTCTTCCTTATGACAAACTACACCATTTGGTGAAGTTTCGTGAATATTGGTTTAACATTGTGACCTGTAGGCAATTGACAGACAAACAGAATAACGCAGAAGACCAACCAATATACCTGAAAAATCTTCGATTTTCGCAAATAACACAAAACACAGCCAAACAAACTTTCTTCTTTATATATCAGATGTGGCAATATATTAATTTGGCAATAATTAAGTTGTCATGACTATTTGACAATTTAGTCTAATTAGTCATGACTATTTGAATGGCAGACAATTTCGTCTTTTTTAATTAAGTGAGATATTTGATCAAGTAATGATGTTTTTTTGTGAGAATGTTATGAAATAAAGGCTTTGAGATCCGCTAATGGAGGGGGATTTTACGTTTTGTGATTATGTAAATCAAGGATGGGGTAAGAGTAAAATTTACGCAAAACGTGAAAGTGTCAGTGAATTGTAATATCTATACTACTTAGACGTTAAGCCTGAGGATGCTAACACAGCTTGTCCAAGGCTTCATTGGTGCAGAAGTGCATTTTCAAACCGATAGCACTGTCCCCACGTCACGTTTTGTCTCTCACCCATGAAGGCAGCTGCAGCCAATTATTCCCACTAACTAACCACAGCTGTTTTGCAACTGTGGACAGAAATATAAATGATCCCTTGCTGGTTTGGGACTACATCTGCCTGGTGGATTGCAGATCAGCCTCACATCAGCTGCGCTCCTTGGGTTACCTTAATGAATAAGACACATGATGGACATCGAGTTTATATATTGAGACCTTACCTCCATTTTTATTTCTCCAAAGCATAAGAATGGCAGGCCTTTAATCTAGCTGGGCCCTCAGGTCTACACATCTCTTGACAACAGGCTGACCACGTGTCCCGTATATAAAGGGGTCATCCTGTTTTTTACACAAATGACCCGCGTCCCGTTTCAAACCTTCCCGGGTTTGAACAAACGTCATTTGTTCCGTATTTTGAGTCCCGGGAACAATGGGTGGGGGCGGAGTGACGTCACTTCCGCTTAGTAACGGCGTCACGTGCCCTAGAGCGATGAAAACAATCACGCCGCACGCTTGCAGTGTGTGTGCTTTGTGCTTGCAGACTTGCGTAGGAAAGTGCTAGATTTTGTGATGTTGTAACGGTTTAACTTACGAATTTCGTCACATACTACTGGCCACTTATATCAACATGTCTTACAACTATTTTGACAATCTTCCAAGCGAAGCTAAAGAGAGACACGAGACCAAATTATCGGCAATTGGCCTTGCAATTTGTGCGTACCGGTTACCGGCAAGTGCGTGGATCAACGACCCGACGGCCTGGCCGGATGTTCAGTTCGCGGATGTGTACATGTACCTCACGACCACACCAGGTATGGAATGTGTTATATGCTAATAATATTTCAATTTATTGCAACAAAGACCTTTACATTCTTTGTAAAGAGTTTAAGTAGTTCAGCTCATACTTGGCAAAAGAAAATCATGATCTAAAAATGAAATTAATTTGTTAATTTTGTGTAACTTTCTGCCATGTTATGTGTGCAGTTTGTTCCTGTGACATGTAATGTATTCCAGACTGAGTCTGTGCAGATCTGTGTGCGAGTACGATTAGGTCTAGTAATGTTGAGAAGATTGTCAAACCGGTACTTGGGGGAGGGGGCGGTTGAGGGGATCTAGCTGTCCTACCAAAGGCTAGACTTCGTACTCTTTTCCTGAAAGACTTTCCCAAATGTTACTTTAATGTTCTCTCCAATCCAGGCGTGTACACACATCAAGCGATGAAGGCTTATAAGTCACTGGAGGCCCATCGGTACTTCACTGCTGGCTTCGTGCAGACAGTTCATCATGTCAAGTCTGCAACAGGGTTGATTATCTTGAAAGCTGATGTACGTCCATCACAGCGGGCTAATGACCCTTCACATCGCCCATGGATAGCCACAAACAGTGACGGAGTAGTGCAAGCTGCCCACTGCACTTGCTAGGCTGGGTAAGTTTAAATATAAAACTATTACTTTTAACTTCAGTTAGTATTTTCATTACATCACAGCTACTGAAAATATCACTTTCTATCAAGACTATAGTATTTCATATTCATATAATTTAGAATAAATTGCCGTGTAAGTACTTAATATAATTTTATTTTGTCTCTCCCCTCCAGGCTTGGCGAGTCCTGTTCACACGTTGCTGCCTTGCTCTTCAAGGTGGAGGCAGCAGTTCGTTTAGGACTCACATCAGTGGCCTGGACAAGCAAGCCGTGTGAGTGGAATAATTACCACACGGATAAGGTTCAGCGAGCTCCAATCCATAACATTGGTTTCTACAACCAGGATGCTCTAAAAAAGTGGATTTGAAAAAAAGAAAGAGACGGCCCACATCACATATGACTCAGCCTTCTGTAGAAGAACAGCGGAGTTTCCTTAAACTACTCAGCACCAATGAATGCCCTCCTGTTGCCCTTTCACTATTCTCGCCAACTTCAGCTGCGTTCGAGTCTCAACGGATTCTACCACCAACACCGCATCTGCCGTTGACATTGCGGTCACATTACAAAGAGACTAACAAACAACTACATTCTGCAGAACTGAAAAGAAAATGTGAGGAACTAGCGACATCTTTGGCAGTGAACAGAAGCGAATCTGAATTTTTAGAACAGAAAACTCGACTCCAGGCAAAGACCACCATCTGGCATGAACACCGAGCTGGTCGTATCACTGCCTCTTCTGCTCATACCATCCTACACACTAACCAGGACAGCCCAGCTCCATCCACCATCCTCAGATTGACAAAACCGAATCCTTCAGAGATACATTCAGCCCCCCTCATTTATGGCCACAAAAAGGAATCCGAGGTAGTCCAGTTAGCGGGTCAACTCCTCGGACAATATCATGAAAACTGTGAACTCTCGCACTGTGGGATGGTGATATGCGAGGACAAGCCATGGTTGTCAGCATCGGTTGATGGCATTGTTAAGTGCTCCTGTCATGGGACAAGGATTTTAGAAATCAAGTGCCTGTATTCAGCAAGGGACAAAGAAGCAGAGGAATTTGTTTTTGACAAGGCATCCTACATGTATGGTGGACACTTGAAAGAGGAACACCAGTACTACACACAAGTTCAGCTCGAAATATATGTTCACAATGTGCAGGCCTGTGAGTTTGTTGTGTATGTGAAAGACTCTCTTCTGCATCAGACAATAATTGTTCGCAATATGTTCCTCAGCAAAATTCTGCCAACGCTTGAAGGATTCTGGAAACGTCACATCACACATGAACTCCTCACTAGATGTGTAGAACAGGCAAATGCACAAGTTAAGCGTAATGAACGGATATATTTCTATTGCAGGAAGAAGTGGGATGGAGTTTCTGTTCTAGTTGGATGCGATGGGCGGTCTTGCCCGTTTGAGTGGGTACACTTGAATTGCATACGTCCAGCTAGGAAGACAGCACCGAAAGGCACATGGTACTGTAAGAAATGCTACCACAAAAACGAAATTCAAACATGAAATACTTGATATCATGTATTGTACTTTCAATATAATTTACATGTAATACCTATAATGCCTACATTACCTCGTTCATTTCATAAGTTAGATATGAAGTACAGTACAAGTATAATCAAGGTTCTGTGAAGACAACGTACAATAAATAATAAATGAAATAAAGTTGACACTGAAGCGCGATGCTGCGCGCGCTAAGGCTTACGAAAGGAGCAAGCGGACAACGCGGTTCATACAAAAGAGTCTTTATTCAAAGCACTCAAACTGCAGCACTGAGCTGCTCGGGGCTGCGCGCCCCGTGTATATCCTGAGGCCACGCCTCTCTCCACGGCGTGGCCCACCCCCACTTGGTGTGCGGGGTGATGTCACCACGTCAGTGCTTTCGTGTCCACCACACGCGCCCCCCCAGAATCCCCGCGCACCTGAAGGGTCAGTTTGAGGGGCAAACGGATGACCCGGCCGAAGCGCCCCCTGGCGACTGGCGGCGTCCGGGATGCAGGGATGCCATCTGGGATGCCTCCGGCTGCCCCTGGGATGGGTGCAGGACCGGGGGGGGCGGCGTGGCGGCGGGGCTGGGTGGTGCCGGGGGTCCGCCCGCAGGGGGGCGGCCCTGACGCGGGGGTCGGGCCACTGGCGGTGGATGGTCCACAGAAACGCGGTCAGGAGTACCGCCGATATCCAGGGTGAAGTGCTTCACCCCGGTCTCCAGCATGCAGAAAGGCCCGTCGTACGGGGGCCGCAGTGGTGTCCGGTGGGCATCGTGGCGGACGAAGACGTACTCCGCCGTGCGAAGCTTCGGGGCGACGTGCGTCGGTGGGTGCCCGTGGCATGCCGTTGGCACCGGGGCGAACCTCTGGGCGGTCTCCTGCAGAGTGGAGCGCTGCTGTGCCGAGGACCATGGTGCCGTGGAGTCGGGGAGGAACTCACCCGGCACCCGCAGCGGTTGCCCGAAGACCAACTCCGCCGCGGATGTGCGCAGGTCATCCTTGGGCGCCGTCCCGAGGCCCAGCAGGACCCAGGGGAGCCTGTCGACCCAGCCACCGTCGCGGAGGGTGGCCCGGAGTGCGGCCTTCAATGAGCGGTGGAATCGCTCGCACAGGCCGTTAGCCTGGGGGTGGTAGGCCGTGGTTCGGTGCAGCCGGACCCCGAGCCCCCACGCGACCGCCCCCCAGAGCTCTGAGGTGAACTGGGGGCCGCGGTCGGACGAGATGTCTGAGGGGGCACCGAACCAGGCGACCCAGGTGGCGATGAACACCTGCGCGACGTCCGCCACCATCGTCGACGCCAAGGGCACCGCCTCCGGCCACCGGGTGGTGCGGTCCACCATGGTGAGGATGCGGGTGAAACCCCACGAGGGGGGCAGAGGTCCCACCAGGTCCACGTGGACGTGGTCAAACCGGCGTTCCGGCACCGTAAACGGGGCCAATGGGGCCTGGGTGTGCCGGTGCACCTTGGCGCGCTGGCACGCGAGGTACGTCCTGGCCCAGCCGCGGACGGCCTTCCGGAGGCCATGCCAGACGAATTTGTCAGCGATCAACCTCTGGGAGGCCCTCGTGCCCAGGTGGGACAGGCCGTGGATGGCGTCAAACACCTGGCGCTGCCAGCCTGTGGGCAAGATGGGGCGAGGCCGCCCGAGGGAGACGTCGCACAAGAGGGCCGCGCCCACGCCGTCGAACGGCATCTCGGTGACGTGGAGGCCCGTGACGGCGGTCCGCAAGGCCTGGACGTCGGGGTCAGCGGCCTGGTCCGCTGCCATCCGGGCATAGTCAATGCCGAGGTGGACTGCGTGGGCGACGGCCCGGGAAAGGCAATCCGCCACCGGGTTGTCCTTCCCCGCGACGTGCCGGATGTCTGTCGTGTACTTGGACACGGCCGAGAGGTGACGCTGCTGCCGGGCCGACCACGGCTCGGTGACCTTGCCCATCGCGAAGACCAGCGGCTTGTGGTCGACGAAGGCCGTGAACGCACGGCCCTCGAGCAGATGGTGGAAGTGCCTGACCGCCAAGTGAAGCCCGAGCAACTCGCGGTCGAAGGTACTGTAACGGCGTTCGGGCGGGCGAAGCTGCCGGCTAAAGAACGCCAGCGGTTGCCAAGCTCCACACACCCATTGCTCGTGCACCGCGCCCACCGCGTAGTCCGAGGCGTCGTTGGTGAGGGCGATCGGTGCATCAGGCGCCGGGTGCGCGAGCATGGTGGCGTTAGCCAAGGCGAGCTTCATGCCCGTGAACGCCGCGTCCATCTGCTCGCTCCAGGTAACGTCACCTTTGCCCGGCTTACCTCGGAGAGCTTCGTGCAGGGGGCGCAGGAGCTGGGCGATACGGGGCAGGAACCGATGTTAAAAGTTCACCATGCCCAGGAACTCCTGCAGCCCCCTGATCGTGCGGGGGCGCGGAAACCCCTTCACCGCCTCCACCTTGGCCGGCAGGGGGACGGCTCTGTGCCTGGTGATGCGGTGCCCCAAAAAATCGATTTCGGCGACGCCGAACCGGCACTTTGCGGGGTTCACAATCAGGCCATGCTGGCCCAGGCGTTCGAAGAGCGTGCGGAGGTGGTGTAGGTGCTCTTCGCGGGACGCGCTGGTGACAAGGATATCGTCCAGGTAGACGTATACAAAATCCAAGTCGCGCAGGATGCTGTCCATCAGCCGCTGGAACGCCTGAGCCGCATTCTTCAAACCGAAGGGCATCCGCAGGAATTCGAAGAGTCCGAATGGCGTGATGCCCGCCGTCTTTGGGATGTCCTCCGGCCTGACGGGGACCTGATGGTAGCCGCGTATGAGGTCCACCTTCGAGAAGAAGGACAAGCCCGCCAAACGGGTGGAAAAGTCCTGAATGTGGGGGACGGGGTAGCGGTCGGGGGTAGTGGCGTCATTGAGACGGCGATAGTCCCCGCACGGTCGCCATCCCCCGCCGGGCTTCGGCACGATGTGTAGCGGCGATGCCCAAGCACTCTCTGAGCGCCGAACGATGCCGAGTCGCTCCAGGGTAGCGAACTCCGCTTTTGCTACCGCTAGCTTCGTCGGCCCGAGGCGGCGTGCCCGGGTGTAGACCGGTGGCCCGATGGTGGGGATGTGATGGGCCACCCCGTGCTTGACGGCCCCCACCGAGAAGGTGGGCCGCGTGAGGGCTGGGAAGTTGGCGAGGAGGCGGGTGAATTCATCCGCTGCCGGAAGCGTACAGATCAACGTGGCTGGAACCGAACCGTTCGGCAAGCCGCTTGGCAAGCCGCTCGGTGAGCCACTCAGTGAGCTGCTCGACGAGCTGGGCAGCGCACAAGCAAGCGAGCTGAACGTCTCGGCCTGGACAAGACGTCAGTGCTTTACGTCGACCAGGAGCCCATTTGCGCACAGGAAGTCCACGCCAAGCAATGCCATGGGCACGTCGGCGGTGACGAACGACCATCGGAAAACCTGCCCTCCGAACCGCAGAGAGAGGCAGCATTTTCCGTACGTACGGATGGGCGTCCCGTTCACAGCAAGCAGCGCGGGGCCCCCGCCCGCGGTGTGCTTGTCCGACGTATCGGCAGGAACGACACTCACCTGCGCTCCCGTGTCGCACAGGTAATGGTGCCCGGATAAGGTGTCTGTTATGAACAGTAGGCTGTTCGAACGGCCGGCGCTCATTGCCACTATCGAGCGCCGGCCCTGGCGTTTCCCGACCTGTCGAAGGAGCACGGCGGATGACACTGTTGAGCCTCGTGGCCGAACCTGGTGTGGAACCGGCACCAGGTGGTGGAGCTGGAGGAGCGCGGCTGGCTCCGCCAGGCTGGTGGAGCCGGCGGTTTTCCCCACGGTGGCGGTTTTCTCCGCGGTGATGGGCAGGGCGTGGCGGTGGCCACGAGGTGTGCATCGGCATTAGCCTCGGGATCCACGAGGTGTGCAGCAGCATCAGCCTCGAGATCCGTGACGGCCGCACCGACTCTCGCCCGCGTGTCCGAAGCCGCGAAGTACCTGTCTGCCTCGGCGGCCAGTGCTCGGGGTTCCGTTATCACTGTCCCGGCCAACGCGAGGCGTACCTGTGCTGGTAGTTGGTGACGGAAAAGCGCCCGGAATAGCGAACCAGGGGCTTCGTCGCCCAACAGCGACAGCATATGGTCCATTCGGACCAACGGGCACGTGTCGCCGAGCTCGGGGAGATCCAGGAGGTGGTCGGCCCATACGTCCTCCGTGAGGCCGAACGTGGCTAGGAGTAGCCGCTTGAGTGCCTCGTACTTGTGGCCGTCTGGTGGGTGGCGAAGGACGGACACAACTCGAGCAGCCGTGCCGGGCCCGAGGGAGGCGACGACGTGACAGTTGCGCGTGTCGTCGCTGGTGATGCACCGAAGCTGAAACTGGGCTTCAGCTTGGACGAACCAAACTTCGGCCTGGGCCTCCCAAAATTCGGGAAGTTTGACCGACATCGCGTTGTTTGCCATTGCAATGGCGTCGTGTTCGGAAGGATCGCTACGGCAGATCCAACGTCGAGGTCACCAAATGAAGCGCAATGCTGCGCGCGCTAAGGCTTACGAAAGGAGCAAGCGGACAACGCGGTTCATACAAAAGAGTCTTTATTCAAAGCACTCAAACTGCAGCACTGAGCTGCTCGGGGCTGCACGCCCCATGTATATCCTGAGGCCACGCCTCTCTCCCCGACGTGGCCCACCCCTACTTGGTGTGCGGGTGATGTCACCACGTCAGTGCTTTCGTGTCCGCCCCAACACCATGAAATTCATTGTGTTGAAGTCATTATATTTGTAATTGTTTGGAAGCTTGGAAGTAATCGCTTGGAAGATTGTCAAAATAGTTGTAAGACATGTTGATATAAGTGGCCAGTAGTATGTGACGAAATTCGTAAGTTAAACCGTTGCAACAACACAAAATCTAGCACTTTCCTGCGCAAGTCTGCAAGCACAAAGCACACACACTGCAAGCGCGCGGCGTGATTGTTTTCATCGCTCTAGGGCACGTGACGCCGTTACCAAGCGGAAGTGATCTCATCTCCACCCCCACCCATATTTGAAAAGGGAAAGGAAAGGCAGCATGCAGTGCTGGCGCGTACGCCTCCATCATGGCAACAATATGCCATCAATAAGGCCAAGCAGCAGCTGGCAACACTGCCAAACCTCATGACAAAAGAGGCATTACGACCAAACAAGGATGTCTGTCTTTTGTGACGAATGGATGTTTTCCAATCGTTATGACTGGTTTTTTGTATACTGAATCGAGGCTCGTGAAAGAGCAAGATAAAAAAAAATTTTATGGAGTTTACTGCACAGTGTACAGTATTCTCGTGGAGTTGCTCTATTTCCCACAGTGGCCTATCCAATTTCAAGCAGCATGCTGCAGGAACTGATGGTCACCACAACAAGCCAAGGGATCAGATGCATCACTTGCTTAAGTTGGTGGCAAGACGGGTGATCAAGCTTGATGTGGAGAGCCGTGAGAAGGCTGTCCAGGACCAGGCGAGGAATAACGATGCGTTCGATGCGTTCACGGGAAAGTTGGAAGGCGTCGTGATATCGGACAACCAATAACCCGTCTTTTGAGATAGTAACTGAATTCAAGTACCTTTTCATGTCTTTAATATTGATCAGCTTTTTCGATGGTCGGGTACCTTGTTTGAGATGGGCATGTGTTCTGCGTAAATATGCACACTCAGACTATAGTGCTAGACAGGCGGAATGGTTAATAAACGGTAATTTGGAGTAACCGGTGATGATGTCTTGCATGGAGGAATGACGTACAACACAGATTTCTGTCCGCTCTACAAATGAGCAAATTTGGCAATGGGGATTGTCAAAATCGAGGGCATTCCGGCTGCCGAAATCTGAGGGTACATTAGCCAAGCCCGCGAGATGGCGGATTGAGGCCTGGAACCGGCCTGGAACAGGTTGAAACGCGGGGACTAGCCGAAAATCAGGCGACCCTTCCGTTGAGGGGGTGGGACAGGACCTATGTTTACTACCGATTGGAATGGACCAGACGCACCATTGTACCCTTTCGGCCTGGGGTCGAAGACATCGTCATACTCTTGAAGAAGGGTCTGAAATTTACGTCTAATATCAAGGGAAAAGGAATTGTCGGGATCGAGTGTGACACTGGCAGTGTAAAGCCTTGGGGCAGTTATTTTTGGTTTGGGTTGAATCTTAGTGGGGGGGGGGGGGGTGGGGGGGGCCTACAAGTCTCACCAGTGAGGTTTGAAGGCATGAAGTTGGGATGGATTTGACAAAAGTGTTCATGTGATCTAACAATTTGAGGATCATTGGTCAAGTTGGCAATGCGGATCTTGCCAGATACGTTCGATACGAGACTTGGGGAAGGCCATATTTCGGTTGAAGGACGATGAGCCCGATATTCTCTGCTAGATCCAAGGGCGTATGTAGAATCAGACAAATTGTCAGGGAGGTTTAGCTTTATGTACTCGTCGGGCCATACAGTTGTAGTTCGTGGAGGGCACGTAACAAATGGGCACGACGGACTGCATGGTGAGTGGGAGAGAAATCAGATGAACCGTATCGGTATATGGACCCATCATTGAGGATGATGTGGCGTTTAGCCGGGCGAACAGAAATGTCATTCAGCTCCATGAAAGGTGTTCCTGCCAGGACATCAACGTCCAGGTTTTCAACAACACGACCTTTGAAGGTAAACTGAGGGTCGTCACAGGTCATGATAAAACTGACTTCACCGAGCACTTTGAGTGGGGAGGAGCCATCAGCCTGGTGTGCTGACTGAAAACTCTTTCTCATGGGTAGACCGAGACGTTTGGCAGTCAGTCGGCTCATCATGTTTCCAGTGGCTTCATTGTCAATTATGGCATGGACAGTGTGGTGACAGTAAAATGTGTCCAAGTAAGGTTAGGGTTAGTAAGGTGACTGGATTACTTGAATTATATATGCAGGTGTGGAGGACTTGTCAGTCATCTGGAGAGTCGACGGTGGGGTCTGCCACATCCTCATCATCATCAGAGGGGTCCAAGATGTTGGATATCTGCCTCGCCTTGGCCATATATTTACGATCTTGTTCAGGGAGGTAGCTACACTCGCTGAGAAAATGGCAGTATACACACCCCGCTTGGTGACTGTGTAGCGGTTACCGCTGGATGCACACAATCGCCTTGCACCGGCCAGAACACGGCCAGACGCGCCTCTCCCGGGCATGCCCGGACTCACTGTTCCCGGGCACGCCCGAACCTCCCGGGCACGCCCGGTCTCGTCTTTCCCGGGCATGCCCGCTCTCGCCTTTCCAGTGCTCGTCCAGAGCGCCCGGGCACGCCCAGCCTCGACTTGCCAGGCCGCAGCCAGACACGCCCGGGCAGGTCCAGACTCGCCTTTCCAAGGCTCGCCCTTGACACCCGGGCATGCCCGGTATAGCTTTTGCCGGGCAAACTTCCCGACATAAATGTGTATATATATTGCTGCCCGATAAACGGGCTTTTGGGTCAGAATACCTGAGCTGTTTTGTTTCAATAAAGCAACTCGGACGAATTCCGTCTTTGGTCGCGTCACTTCTTTCGACTCGTGTTGGAGCGCTGCTCCTTCAACATAAAGGGCAGGATTTTTGGGAGTGCTGAGAAGGTTTGTATCTTGGTTTAGAAGTAGATGTTAAAGACAGGTCTCTTTTGACTTTTAGAAAGACGGGCCCGCATGACTTGTATCTTCACCGGAACGTATTTCATCCAACAAGGACGGTAGGGCCAGCGAGATTTCCGGTTTAATGGAAGCCAATGTACGAAAACGTAGTTCAGTATCACAACGTTGTTTGACTATTTTCGGTAGCGTCAGGTGGATTAGTTGAAGCCAGGTGAGACGACGACATTTTTGATGGATGGAAGTTAGCTCCTCGTCATCGTCAGGAACTTCACCATGGTGCGAGATACCTCCATCATGGCGTAACAGATTGTCAACGATAAAAGCTGCGAAGCACTGGTGCAGGTCTTCTGGGCGTTCTTCTTTAGTTTCTTCTTCTAAACGGATATCAGACAAATCTAGGAAATGTGCGCTGGTCGACTGAAAACCGAAATGCAGGCGAATGACTTGTCATATATGATCTAAGGAGATAGAATCACGGACGAACGTGTTGCGTGCAATGACTGGGCAATAACTGGCTATTTGACCAAGCAATATCTCCAACGCGTTCACTTTTAGCTGAGCTGTGCGGCGATTGCCTTGAATAACATCTTAACCATCGTCGGTGAAGCACCGGAGAGGTGTTGCCCTCGTTTTCTTGAGCCATTGTGAGCCAGTCACAAGAAACGGGGCGAAACTCGGGTCCAGCAATAACGTGTAATGGAGATTTTGTTTCCAGTTTTCAAAAGAATTAATCGTCTCTGATTGAGTAAGGCACCATTGTTTGGGAGCCCGATGTGAGTTTGCCATCGTCGTAAGTATAGATACAAACGTTGCAGAAACCGTGTCGACGGCTGTGTTACTCAGGTCGTAAGAGCCCGGGTGGTCCGTCACAGATTGTGAAGAAGAAGAAGCACGAGGGCATCGGCTGAAAGGCTGGAACGCAGGATCGAAATCGTTGCCACCACGCCAGTTAGCCGAGGTAGACCTTATTGTGTTCTCACTCCGTCGGATCACACACAGCACGCCGTTTCTGTGAATATATCGAGCTTTATTGGGAGCCCACGCAAAACACATCAAGCTCAAGGAAAACAAAGCACCAAGAGGAAGAAGATCATGAATGAGACAAAAGGCACAACCGAGCATGCGCGGGACGGCGCCAGACCACGTCACGTCCTATGTAATAAACCAACAACAACCAATACTGGCGCACAGTAAAAGACTCTTCAGAGCCAGAAAAGGTAAGAATAATAACCACTCTAAAGAAAGCTTCATAATGATACACTTTTTCATGTAAATTTGTTCTGTTTCTCATTTTCTCACCAGACTATGTTGCTTGGTGTATCTTTGTTTAACGGTTAAGGTGCCTGGCTTAAGATCAAAGAGTATTGAGTGGGTCTTTAGTTTGAATCCCATCAGGCCGTTTAAATAACACTAGGTGGGTTGACTCAACCTGTCATACTTCCGAGGTCGGCAAAACGAGTACCAGCTTACAAATTATCTATCCATTTGATGGACTATCAAAGAACGCGATGGACGGGATAATTCCCCCCACTTTTATGATGTCCCCTGCCTCCTCCCTGAAACCTGTGGACCGGATAATTCCCCCATTTTTATGATGTCCCCTGCCTCCACCCTGAACACTATGGATGGAATAATTCCGCCACTTTTATGATGTCCCCTCCCTCCACCCTGAACCCTATGGACCGGATAATTCTCCCACTTTTATGATGTCCCCTCCCTCCACCCTGAACCCGATGGACGAGATAATTCCCCCACTTTTATGATGTCCCCTGCCTCCACCCTGAACCTTATGGATGGGAGAATTCCCTCATTTTTATGATGTCCCCTCCCTCCACCCTGAACCCGATGGACGAGATAATTCCCCCATTTTTATGATGTCCCCTCCCTCCACCCTGAACCCGATGGATGAGATAATTCCCCCACTTTTATGATGTCCCCTGCCTCCACCCTGAACCTTATGGATGGGAGAATTCCCTCATTTTTATGATGTCCCCTCCCTCCACCCTGAACCCGATGGACGAGATAATTCCCCCATTTTTATGATGTCCCCTGCCTCCACCCTGAACCTTATGGATGGGAGAATTCCCTCATTTTTATGATGTCCCCTCCCTCCACCCTGAACCCTATGGACCGGATAATTCCCCCATTTTTATGATGTCCCCTGCCTCCACCCTGAACACTATGGATGGAATAATTCCGCCACTTTTATGATGTCCCCTCCCTCCACCCTGAACCCTATGGACCGGATAATTCTCCCACTTTTATGATGTCCCCTCCCTCCACCCTGAACCCGATGGACGAGATAATTCCCCCACTTTTATGATGTCCCCTGCCTCCACCCTGAACCTTATGGATGGGAGAATTCCCTCATTTTTATGATGCCCCCTCCCTCCACCCTGAGCCTTATGGACAGAATAATTCCCCCACTTTTATGATGTCCCCTCCCTCCACCCTGAACCCGATGGATGAGATAATACCCCCACTTGTATGATGTCCCCTGCCTCCACCATGAACCTTATGGATGGGATAATTCCCCCACTTTTATGATGTTCCCTCCCTCCACCCTGAACCTTATGGATGGGATAATTGCCCCACTTTTATGATGTCCCCTCCTTCCACCATGAACCCTCAGGACTATCATTTTTTTCACCCCATTTACTTTGTACATCCCCATTTACTTTCACCCCATTTACTTTGTACATTTTTTTCACCACCATTTACTCGTATACGAACACTTCATGTGCGGGTTTGGGCCTTGTAATATATTCCAGGTAATCAGGCAGCATAATGCAGGGATCTCCTGGCTTTTAATTTCTTCATCAGGTATCACTTATTGAGGTGGTGGTTACGGTATACCACACCTGAAGCATGGCGATTCCTATGGTCTGTTGGACTGGTCATTGAAGTTGCTACCTCAGCTGTACTCTGCTTCCTCTTTAGCAAAGAAAGTATTGTTACGGATTCGTCACTTCCGTTCTGGTGATTTGCATTTCTGATTCCATGTACTATTATTGTTTTCAAAAGGTTTATTGTTCATGAACTGTTTTCAAAAGGTAAAAAAGTTAATGTTAAAAGAAACAGGAAACCGGATCGGGAACCGGACAACGAAGAGGAAGAAGAGGGAGAAAAAGGGCGGAGCGAGTGAGTCGGACAAGAAGGAGCCGAGCTACTTGCGGTCTGGAGCGAACGTTGGCGAGCAAGAGTCACTAGCGAACTTTCGGGTTTCCAGGAAAGGGATTCCTGTGACAGAGTTGTCATCGCTATGACCGATCAACCTGCGTGTCAGGTTTTTGGCGGTGGATTCCAAGGAGAATTATCGCCGGGCCGTTACGTCTCCAGAATGGATCGTCAGCCATTTTGACTCGCGCAGGACTTGTGCTTCGCTCACGGTTTCGTCTCTTTTCGACCATTTTCACCGCCTTCAAACGTCGATCTGGGGCGTGTGTGTGACGTGGCTTTTTGAAGGTTAATTCCTCCATCCCGAGGGTGTGATCTCTCAGTCGCCTGGAGGGCGCCTTTGGATTTCCCAGTCACCTTGGGGCGCCTGTGCCCCACGTTGGCAGCGGGACTGTTCTTGCCATCCGAACGGGATTCTGGTCTCGATGGGACATCGTTCTGGCGATCGCTGGAAAACATCAACTTTGGCTGTGAGTCGGGAATAAGAGACCTTGGGAATGTTCTTGGTTCACTCACTTGGAGCGCAGTGAGTTATATATTACAAAACTGATGGTACCATCATAGGATATTGATTGTACTTTTGATTACTATTATTGTTGTACCGTTATTCTTGTGTGATCTTAATGCAGTATTTGGTTGTGAGTAACAATTGGGGTGGCTTCTCTATTGATCTTTGACATACAGAATAACACATTTATTCTGCCGTAACTCCTCTCGTGGCTCGGAGGTACGCCGTGACCAGGGGGTCGGGGAGGAGCACGTAACAGAAATTGAGGGCTCATCCAATTGGCTCGGGGGCTCGAAATTGGGTCTTCGTCCGGGATTAAATTCCCTAATAACATTCGTCCGGGATAAAATTCCCTAACATTCCCAAAATTCCCAAATTTGGAATTTTTTTCTAACATTCCCAAATTTTTCAAAAAAATTGGAAAAATTTTGGGTGAAGGTTAAAAGGTGTTAACCGATAGTCACCATGGTGTTTGACGCAGAACAGTTTGTGGCGTCCCCTAATGAGGCACAGTTCCAAGCATTAAAATAATCGGAACTCTTGATATTGGCCAGACATTTTAACTTGGAGGTCTGAGTTAATATGAAGAAAGCAGAGATGCAGACATTGGTGGTAGAATCTCTGGTGGGTCAAGGAACATGGACAGAGGTAGCCTTGGATTGGTTACCTGAGGAAAAAGAAAATGTGGAGCTCCGGAAAATGGAGATGCAACTGCAGAGCCAGGAAAGGTTAAAAGCAGAGGAAAGGAAAGCAGAGGAGAGAAGAGCAGAGGAAAGGAGAGCTGAAGAAGAAAGAAGAGCAGGGGAAAGAGCAGAGGAAAGGAGAGCTGCAAGTGAACTCGAGGAGAGAAGAGCAGAGCAAAGGAGAACTGAAAGGGAACTCGAAGAAAGAAGAGAAAAGGAAAGAGCAGAGGAGAGGAGAGCCGAAAGGGAGTTAAAGGAACGTGACATGGAGTATCAGAAGGAAGTTAAACTCAAGGAGTAGGAATTAATGGTAGAACGGGGAGTGGTAGTATCCATGCCGGCTAGTTCGACAACTAGTCAGAACACCTGGGATGTTAGTAGGCATGTGAGGCTGGTTCCACCCTTCAATGAAAAGGAGGTAGCCAAGTTTTTTTTTACATTTTGAGAAAGTGGCTCAAATGCTAAAATGGCTTGTGGGGTCCTGGACTATGTTAGTGCAAAGTGTTCTGGTGGGTAAAGCGCAAGATATATTTTCGGCTTTACCGATTGACAAATGTACAGGTTATGAGGAAGTGAAGAAAGCCATTCTCAAAGCCTATGAATTGGTCCCTGAAGCTTACCGGCAAAAATTCCAGAATGCCAGGAATAGGGAGAGTGAGACCCATGTGGAGTTTGCCAGAATGAAGGAAACCATGTTGGATCGGTGGTGTGATTCGAAAGGGATTGGGAAAGACTTCGAACTGTTGCGACAATTGATCTTGGTGGAGGGATTCAAACAGTGTGTCCACGCGGATATTAAAGTACATCTGGAGGAAAAGAAAGTACCAGAGTTGTATGAGGCAGCAACCCTGGCAGATGACTATGCCTTGACACACAGGATGGGGTTCCACAAACCTAACTTCCCGCCTAGAGTTCGCCAGGGGAGTTATGGTACATCCGGTGCAGAGAACAAATATTCATGGGGGCGGCCTAGAGATGACTATGAGGACAAATCTGATACCGCGACTTTTAGGGATCAGAAGACTGCAGTTCCAAGACAGACTTATCTTCAGGGGGGCTCGAAGCAGACCACGAGTTTTTCCTCCGGGCCTACTTGCGCTTTTTGCAAGAAACCTGGACATTTGATGTCCCAATGTTATGCCCTGGAAAGGAAAAATCAGGAGGGGAGTCAGACTAGTATAACTCCGAAAGCATTGGCAAATGCGAGAAATCGTCCTTGGGGGACAGTGCCTTGTGAAGGTTCCCATGTCAAAGTTACGGCATCACAGAACGACCTTGTTCAAGAGGGTTACAAACCTTTTATTTCAGAGGGGTTTGTGTCACTGGATGGAGACTTGACTAACCAGAGACATGTTAGGGTATTGAGGGGCACAGGAGCAGGATCAGCGTCCTGTTCATCAGAAACGTCTGATCAGAAGAAGCAGGACGAGATGGGAGAAGATTTCTTCAACCAAGCGACGCGTCATATCTTGGTTATATTTTGTGTAACAAGTTCCCTCTAACTTTGGAATAAACCTTGGCTCGGATAGACGAGTTTGAATCTGGGTCTCGTCTTGAGTTATTTCCTTCAGGGTTCAGTAAAAGTTCCCTGTCAGTTCCTCGTCATCAATCTTTGATGCTTGAATGCATTTTGCCATTGTCAGAGAAGACGGCAACTGGTGTTAATGTTCTTTTACAGAGAGTTGGTGGCTATGTTAAAACTCCACTTCATGTCATCCATTTAAAGTCTGATTTGGTGTCAGGACCGGTCACCGTAGGTTTACAAGCCACTCTACCTGTGGAGGGATTATCTTTTGTTATCGGGAATGATTTAGCCGGTGGTCAAGTTTCTGGTAACCCGATGTTTGTTGAAAAGCCTAGCATGGAAAATAACACTGCACAGTTATAATAATAATAATAATACATTTATTTTATATAGCGCTTTTCAAGAAGCCCAAAGGCGCTTTGACAGAGTACAAAAAACAAGTGCAAAAAGACAAAAATCAATAGGTAAATAATCAAAGCAAAAGGAAGGAGAAGGAGAGAGATAGTCAGGGGTTAAATGCTGTGGGTTAAATGTTGAATGCAGTGTTGAACAGGTGGGTCTTGAGTGATGTTTTGAATGTGGTGAGTGAGGAGGAGTCTCTGATGGTGTGAGGTAGTGAGTTCCAGAGGGTGGGAGCAGCGATGGAGAAGGCCCTGTCCCCCCAGGATCTGAATTTGGTCCGCATGGGGGGGTGGGGGGGGGGTCAGGAGGTTGGTACCAGCAGAGCGGAGGTTGCGGGTGGGAGTGTGTCTGAAGAGGAGGTCAGTCAGGTAGGATGGGGCCAGGTTATGGAAGGCTTTGTAGGTCAAGAGGAGGCTTTTGTACTGGATTCTCTGGGGGATGGGGAGCCAGTGAAGCTTGTAAAGGACGGGGGTGATGTGGTCACGGGTCCGGGAATGGGTGAGTAGACAGGCAGCAGAGTTCTGAATGTATTGGAGTTTATTGGTGATTATTGAGGGTGAACCAAAGAGGAGGCTGTTGCAGTAGTCCAGACGGGAGGTGATGAAGGCGTGGATGAGGGTTTCTGCAGCCGTGGAGGAGAGGGATAAGAGCAGAAGATTCCGGGTATCTTTCCATCCTGTGCCGCGACTCGTGCTATGGGTAGGAAGCACACTGAAGAGAAGAGGAAGGTACTGACGTCACGCTTTGCACAGGCACGTCTGGTCAAGTACCCAAAAACTAAGTGTCAGCACACACAAGTCATGGATGGAGGCAATGTTGGCAAGCTCTTTGTAGGTGGACTGAACTTTGACACAAGGGAAGAGGTTCTGGACTCTGTCTTCGGCCAATATGGACCACTCTTGGAAGTGCGGCTGATAAAAGACAGGGAGACGCAAAAGTCAAGAGGGTTTGGCTTTGTCACGTTTGAAAACACAAAGGATGCCAAAGATGCAGAAAAGGATTTGAATGGCAAGGATTTGGATGGTTGGACCTTAATAGTAGAGAAGGCAGGACATGGGCGTCGAGGGGGCTACAGAGGAGGAAAACGTGGAGGTAGTTTCAGGGGTGGCTATGGCTCCCGGGGTGGAAGTATTAGTTTTGGTGGTGGTCGCAGTCGAGATTACTATGGAGGCTCCCAGAGTTACGGAAGCTCCCAAAGGGATGATTATCAGGGTAGTGGCTGAGAAGGAGACCGCTATTCACGTGACTACAGTGACAAGCGCTCCAACCGTGATTATTATGAAAGTTAGGAAGAGTTTGAAGCACTGAATGCTGCGGAGCAGCCGAGCCAAGATTCCTACATGGATTAACCGTGAACTCCACGTTCCGTCCATGTAGTGAATACTTCCAGGCCTCTCCACCCAACCACCATGAAACCTGGCTCTCAGCTCGGCCTCCCGAAAAAAGTGCTATAGATTTGCTTGACTTTGGATTTTTGATCACAACCCCTTAACCTTCATTCAAAAAATGAAAAATAAAAATCAGAGGTTGATGAGATGGAGTTTGGCTTTGCAGGAGTTCAACTTGGAAATTGAGCATGTAAAGGGCAGGGACAATGTCGTTGCGGATGTTTTGTCCAGAGTGAACTAACTTTGGGAATCTCTGTAGGTTGTTTGAAGTTTTGTTGCTTTATTTTTGGGAAATATTGATTATCGTTGCTCACGGGAATTGATGATTTGGGTGTGAGTTTATCTTTGTTTGTTGGGAGTGTTTTGCCTACAAAGAAAGTTTTCACGATGTTCAAACTTTCTTTCTTGAGGGGGGGGGAAGTGTTACGGATTTGTCACTTCCGTTGTAGTGGTTTGCATCCACTGTAAATATTTCTGATTCCATGTACTATTATTGTTTTCAAAAGGTTTATTGTTCATGAACTGTTTTCAAAAGGTAAAAAAGTTAATGTTAAAAGAAACAGAAACCGGATCGGGAACCGGACGACGAAGAGGAAGAAGAGGGAGAAAAATGGCGGAGCGAGTGAGTCGGACAAGAAGGAGCAGAGCTACTTGCGGTCTGGAGCGAACGTTGGCGAGCAAGAGTCACAAGCGAACTTTTGGGTTTCCGGGAAAGGGATTCCTGCGACAGAGTTGTCATCGCTGTGACCGAGCAACCTGCGTGTCAGGTTTTTGGCGGTGGATTCCGAGGAGAATTATCGCCGGGCCGTTATGTCTCCAGAACGGATCGTCGGCCATTTTGACTCGTGCAGGACTTGTGCTTCGCTCACGGTTTCGTCTCTTTTCGACCATTTTCACCGCATTCAGACGTCGATCTGGGGCGTGTGTGTGAGACGTGGCTTTTTGAAGGTT
The DNA here is from genome assembly GCF_964187855.1 of Myxine glutinosa. Lineage (NCBI taxonomy): Eukaryota > Metazoa > Chordata > Myxini > Myxiniformes > Myxinidae > Myxine > Myxine glutinosa. The sequence continues at coordinate 44,726,498 of NC_136262.1, read as the reverse complement.
AATTCGTCCATACCCGAGGGTGTGATCTCTCAGTCGCCTGGAGGGCGCCTTTGGATTTCCCAGTCGCCTTGAGGGCACCTGTGCCCCGCGTTGGCAGCGGGACTGTTCTTGCCATCCGAACGGGATTCTGGTCTCGATGGGACATCGTTCTGGCGATCGCTGGAGCACAGCAACTTTGGCTGGGAGCCGGGAATAAGAGACCTTGGGAATGTTCTTGGTTCACTCACTAAGGAGCGCAGTGAGTTATATATTACAAAACTGATGGTACCATCATAGGATATTGATTGTACTTTTGATTACTATTAATGTTGTACCATTATTCTTGTGTGATCTTAATACAGTATTTGTTTGTGAGTAACAATTGGGGTGGCTTCTCCATTGATCTTTGACATACAGAATAACACATTTTTTCTGCCGTGACTCCTCTCGGGGCTCAGAGGTACGCCGTGACCAGGGGGTCGGGGAGGAGCACGTAACAGTATCATGTGGCAGATCCAACGCCGACATTATTGTTGCAAAAATGTGCTTGCCCCCATGTTCGACTCTATAGGATTTGGGAACTGAAGTAAAAAGTTTCGACTCTTACAATGATTCTCCATTGTTTTTCTCTGTGGAAACTGACATGTCGAACAAAGGGGACAGAGAAAAAGCAAATGCACAATGACAAAAATGCTGAAGTGTAGTATAGTCGATATATTCTGTATTTTGTGAAAAAGCAAAAAATGTACTATAAGCTGTAATTATTTTGAATTTAAAAGTTTTACCCTCAAAAGTTTGAATCCATTAAAACAAAGTAGTATTTTTATACGCTTCCCACAATGACCTGTGCATTCACGTTGAGGCCTCCGACCGGCAGCCTGCTTGACCATGCCCGAGTGTCCCATATTGTTCTTTCCTCGGACCTGGTCACCCTGCTTGAGGATGCTCCGACAAACAAAAGGAGTACGTCAATTGGCTTGGAGTACCTGCTGTGTCTCTGCACTGATGTGTTGCTGAATATGCATTACCTGTCAAAATTTCCCCTAATAGTGCTGAGAGGCTGCTTTGCATTCCAAAAGACAGGCATTGGCCTGTTCTAACCTGATAAAGGAATATATTTTCAAGTCAATAGCACTGTCAGGAGTTATTGAATGGCCAATACAATAGGATACTGTAAAGAAAATCCTTATCCTATGAGCCAATGGTGTTGGTTAGTATCAGTCAGAGGGAGCAAGTGTAACTGTGATTAATAGCAATGGCTAGGGTCCCTAGAGATGAAACATGTGTGAAAGCAGTGTGTAGCTCTTGGCCTTCTCTGTTTTATCACTCAATATACAACCCTTACTCCTAAGGTTGACAATTGCCAAATTTTTTACACAAAATGTATCGGGCCATTGTCAGTTTATGGTGTATAAAGAATGTATACAAGTATTTTCACCAAAGCCTTGCATCTTGTTGGGAAGGATACACCAGTGGTAAATATAATGGCCACAGTGAAGTTTGAAATGTGCACCTAGTGATAGAATAGAAATATGTGTGATATGTGATGGAAATATGTCTGCAGAAGAACCCAGAGAGATCTCGTCCAAGTTGGGAGAGACTGGTGCTGGGAGACCCAAGGTGCATGACATGGTAGGTGCATGACATGGTAGGTGCATGACAAGGAACAATTGATCCAATTTTGGTGAAGATCCGAATTCAGATCCGGATACGAGAATTTTTTAATTTCTTAAGTAGTTTTTCCCAATTGAGAGATGGGGCCAAAAACAATATATAGCATAACATTTCAAAAAGGTGTAGATGGATTATGACAAAACTCGGTGGATAAGTTGGGCAGGTGACAAGAACGAGTGATTAGATTTTGGTTCAGGTCAGCAGCCTTTTGGTGCGATACAAAACGTAAACTGTTCAGTCTGGCAGAGCTATGCACTCTACCTTTCGAGTTTGATCATGTGCACGTTAATTTAGTTGGTCCTCTTCCACCATCTGGTGGTAATACATCTCTAATCACGTGTGTTTTCCGTTTTAATAGGTGGCCGGAAGCTGTTCCCATACCCCACATAGCGCCAGAGACTAGCCAAAGATTTAGTTTCCAGATGGGTTGCAGTGTTTGGTGCCCCATCTATTGTCACTATTGACAGAGATCAGCTGTTTGAGTACACACTTTTCAAAACGCTGACTAAGTTACTTCGAAGCAAATGCGCTAGAACTTCTTTTTACCACCCCATTACAAACGAGCTTGGTGGACGGTTCTATCGACAACTTATATTCTCACTCGGAGCATACAAAGATCCATATCACTGGTTGGAAAACCGACCAGGTGTGCTTTTGGGCATTCGTGCCACTGGTGAAAGCTGATCTGAGTTGCAGAACAGCTGAGTTCGTTTATTGGATCAACACTTCGCCTTTCTGGGTGACCTGCTTCCCTGACTAATAGTCGCACCAGTTTGAACCTGAGCAAATATATGGATTTTGTTTGCTTGGTTGAACATGAACAACCAACTATGAACATGACTATGAATGAGAACATCCGGCGGAGGCCTAACTTTGGCGATCACTTGCGACTTATCCTTGGCTCATGATCTAATAATGGCCATTTTGTTCGGACCACCATATGACCTTGACCTTCAACATTTAGGGATATAAATGTCGATAGATAAAATGTTTTCCTATCAACAATCTATCCATAAAACTCAACATCATGAAAATCAGAGGAAAATGGTGAAGTTATGATCAAAAAGGTGTTTTTTGTTAATTAGGTCACAATCCGAAAAAGTAGGTCAAAGAAACTAATCAAATATCAGGTGCATAACTTCAGTGCAGGTACACTATTATGATGCAAGAACATAGGAATGGCAAGTGGTCTTTGAGATTCTGCATTGTTAAAATTGAACGATGACAAAAATGCATTATTTTTTCACACCGCCATTTGACCGCTGGCACCCAAATATTACACGGCACCCGGCACCTTCACCTTTACCTTTAACGTGGAAGGGTAATGATGTAAAAGATGTGTAAATGCGGCTTGCTCTTGGCTATCGATATAGGGCAATTACATTCTGATTGGACAAACTGTATTTGAGTTATAGTGAAAAATGTTAAAATGTCGACAATTAGGTCATGACCTTAAAATAGGTCAAGGTCAAAAAATATATACCCTGCGCACTTTATGTTCACATTGATGCAAAAATTGATTCCTAAAGTCCCTGCCGGCTCCGAGATACAGCTCGGTAATTTGGAATTTTGGGAGTTCAGGAATAAATATACAAGAAGATGTCATGCGGAGCACGATACTTGCAAAATCCGCCCCCCACCCCCAAGAAAAAAAATTCCATTGATACAGCAAATTGGCAATTTCATCAAGATTAAAATTGACAATCTTGATCAAAGTTCTGGTCAACAGGATATGAAGAAAAGTGATGATTTTTCAGATGAAAAATGATAATTTTGGAAGGTTGACCTTGAGCTGACTTTTGACCTCAAAAATAGTTCGTTTCCCTATTTAGTGACTCAATGTGTAAATGCTGTTAAATTTTCTAGTCAATTCGATGAGAATTGAGGATTTTAGAAATATGGCCTATGTTGACCTTTTTGCCTATGTTGACCTCAAAAATACTTGGTGGTTGAATTCAGTGACCATATATGCAAGTCCTCTTCAAATTTCAAGTCAATCAGATGAAAATTGAGCATTTTATGAATGTGGCCTATGTTGACCTCAAATATACTTGGTGGTTGAATTCAGTGACCAGATGTGCAAGTCCTCTTCAAATTTCAAGTCAATTGGATGAAAATTGAGGATTTTGGAAATTTGGCCCATGTTGACCTTTTGGCCTATGTTGACCTTTTGGCCTATGTTGACCTCAAAAATACTTGGTGGTTGAATTCAGTGACCAGATATCCAAGTCCTCTTCAAATTTCAAGTCAATTGGATGAAAATTGAGGATTTTAGAATTTTGGCCTATGTTGACCTTTTGGCCAATGTTGACCTCAAATATACTTGGTGGTTGAATTCAGTGACCAGATATGCAAGTCCTCTTCAAATTTCAAGTCAATCGGATGAAAATTGAGGATTTTAGAAATTTGGCAAAGTTGGTGACCTTTGGCCTATGTTGATCTTTTGAACTTTTGACCACAAAAACAATAGGCTTCTCAATTCGGACGACCTATACAACTTGGTGAAGTTTCGTAACGATCGGTTTGGAATTATGACCTGTAGGCCGGTGACAAACAAACAGACAGACAAATGAAAAATCACTCATAGAGCGACACTTGGCAAAAGAGAAAAAAGCAGAATGGCAGTCAGTAGGGCATCCTTTTGACCTCTTAAATAATTGGTGGTTGAATTCAGTTAGCTGACGTGAAAATCCAATTCAAATTTCAAGTCAATCGGATGAAAATTGAGGCTTTTAGAAATTTGAAAAACAATGTTGACCTTTGGCTAATGTTGACCTTTTGGCCTAGGCTAATCTCAAAAATAGTTAGTGGTTGAATTCAGTAAGCCGATATGTAAATCGTATTCAAATTTCAAGTCAATCGGATGAAAATTGAGGATTTTAGACATTTGAAAAAATGTGGTTGACCTTTGGCCTATGCTGATCTCAAAAATAGTTGGTGGTTGAATTCAGTTTGCCGATATGTATATCCTATTTAAAGTTCAAGTCAATCGGATGAAAATTGAAGATTTTAGAAATTTGAAAAAAGTGGTTGACCTTTGGCCTATGTTGACCCTTTGACATTTTGACCCCAAAATATATATAGGATTTTGTCGGACCACGAACTCTACGGTTTGGTAAAGTTTTGTGAAGATCTGTTTAAAATAGTGTCCTGTAGGCAAGTATAAGTGAGCGGACAGGCAAACAAACACTTCAAAAGCAGAATGACAGGGTCCTCAGAAAAGCAGAATCCTCAATTTTCATCCGATTGACTTGAAATTTGAATACGATTTACATATCGGCTTACTGAATTCAACCACTAACTATTTTTGAGATTAGCTTAGGCCAAAAGGTCAACATAGGCCAAAGGTCAACAACGTTTTTGAAATTTCCAAAATCCTCAATTTTCATCCGATTCACTTGAAATTTGAATACGATTTACATATCGGCTTACTGAATTCAACCACTAACTATTTTTGAGATTAGCTTAGGCCAAAAGGTCAACATAGGCCAAAGGTCAACAACGTTTTAGAAATTTCTAAAATCCTCAATTTTCATCCGATTCACTTGAAATTTGAATGGGATTTACATATCAGTGAACTGAATTCAAACACCAACTATTTTTGAGATCCGCATCGGCTCACACAAACACACAAACAAACACACAAACCGGAGCGAGCGACATTCTCGCAAAAAAATTTTTTGTTTGTTTTGCCAAGTAACAAACAGACAGAACCACAACCGCAACCGACCAATATACTTGAAAAATCTTCGATTTTGCAAATAATAAATAAAAATGTAACATTCTAAATGGTGGTTTAGTACCTACTCCTAGGGGTCTAAGAAACTGTTGAAGCATTAAATTTGGGGGCGCCTAATTGTAGAAACAAACCCGACAACTATAATCCTTCCCCTATGCTCTAGTTGTGGGAGGACGCTTAATTAACTGTCTTGAGATAAGAATTTGTACTTATAAAACAAAGGTATCTCAAATTATGACTCAACTTAATTTCAATTAAGGAACTATAATTAAGGAACTATAATCCTTCCAACTTCCAAAATCCAACTTCCAACAATCTTCCAAAATCCAACTTCCTAATCCAACTTCCAATCCAACTTCCTAATCCAACAACTACTTCCTAATTCCAACTTCCTAATCCAACTTCCAACTTCCAACAATCCTTCCAACTTCCAAATCCTTCCAAAACTATAATCCTTCCAACTATAATCCTTCCAATTTCAACTTAAGGAACTATAATTAAGGAACTATAATCCTTCCAACTTCCAAAATCCAACTTCCAACAATCTTCCAACTTCCAACTTCCTAATCCAACTTCCAATCCAACTTCCTAATCCAACAACTACTTCCTAATTCCAACTTCCTAATCCAACTTCCAACTTCCAACAATCCTTCCAACTTCCAACTTCCTAATCCTTCCAAAACTGTAATCCTTCCAACTATAATCCTTCCCATTTCAACTTAAGGAACTATAATCCTTCCCCTATGCTCTAGTTGTGGGAGGACGCTTAATTAACTCCCTTGAGATAAGAATTTGTACTTATAAAACAAAGGTATCTCAAATTATGACTCAACTTAATTTCAACACTGATGACCCAAGGTGCAATCTGTTCCTGGGGACCTGATTTCCACAATAACACAGGCTGAATAATGAAACGTTTGGTTTTATCGTTGCCAAGAAACGAATTTATCTCAGGCCTCCGTGAATGGTACAAGTCCAACACTGTAATTTAATGAACGCCTCTCCATAAATGCCCTCATCGACAATTCTCTGAAATGTTCTCGAGAATCAACAATTTGCGTGTCACGTGATACTGTTATACTCATTGGCTACGACTTATTTCATTAGAATCGAGGCCATTTTCTCATTAGTCATGGCTGCAGGCTATTTGGTTGCACAATTTCAGGCCATTTGCCTAAGTCTGCGTTGACGCTCCGGGGGATGAATACAAAAAGGAAATTGATGGTTGCGTGTTGCCACGTGCGTTATAGTCCTGCTATCGATTGCTGATTTCAACGGTGACGAGCGACAAGTTTGTCACCGTAACCTAACCCTAACCCTAACCCTAAACCTAACCCTAACCCTAACCCTAACCCTAACCCTAACCCTAACCCTAACCCTATTGATGGTTGCGTGTTGCCACGTGCGTTATAGTCCTGCTATCGATTGCTGATTTCAACGGTGACGAGCGACAAGTTTGCTGGAGTCAGTAATTAAACACAAGTTATGGTTGATGGGTTGATTGGGAGGTTTAGGTGGGGGCTGTGACCATGTTCACCGATAATTAAAGAACTCGTGCAAATAAATTCGTTCTCAACGTGAGAAAGTTGGAAAAGGCGCCCATCTTTTCTCTCCATGGGTGTAAACCATTTTTAAACGGTAAAGCTGCTTCAATATTTGGCTATATCTGCCCGTCCATAAAAAATGAAGAAGAAGAACCTTTCTATTCACCATGCTTAATTATAACGGGTTTTAAATGGTTCTAAAGGGTACCTCTAAAAGGTTGTAAAGGGTAATTCTAAAGGGTTCTAAAGGGTAATTCTAAAGGATTCGAGATGGCATTTCCAAAGGCTCATTTTAATGCTTTCTAAAAGGTATTTATAAGGGGTTCTAAAGGATAATTATAAGGGGTTCTAAAGGATAATTATAAGGGGTTCTAAAGGATTCTAAAGGGTTCTAAAGGGTAATTATATCATAAGGGGTTCTAAAGCTAATTATAAAGGGTAATTAAATTATAAGGGGTTTGTTTTAAAGGGTAATTATATTATAAGGGGTTCTAAAGGGTAATTATATTTTAAGGGGGTCGTAAGGGTAATTATATTATAAGGGGTTCTAAAGGACAATTATATTATAAGGGGTTCTAAGGGATAATTATATTATAAGGGGTTCTTAAGGGTAATTATATTATAAGGGGTTCTTAAGGGTAATTATATTGTAAGGGGTTTGAAAGGGTAATTATATTATAAGGGGTTGTAAAGGATAATTATATTATAAGGGGTTGTAAAGGATAATTATATTATAAGGGGTTGTAAAGGATAATTATATTATAAGGGGTTCTAAAGGATAATTATATTATAAGGGGTTCTAAAGGATAATTATATTATAAGGGGTTGTAAAGGATAATTATATTATAAGGGGTTGTAAAGGATAATTATATGATAAGGGGTTCTAAAGGATAATTATATTATAAGGGGTTCTTAAGGGTAATTATATTATAAGGGGTTGTAAAGGATAATTATATGATAAGGGGTTCTTAAGGGTATTTATATTATAAGGGGTTCTAAAGGGTAATTCTATTATAAGGGGTTTTAAAGGGTAATTATATTATAATGGGTTCTAAAGGGTAATTCTAAAGGGTAATTCTATTATAATGGGTTCTAAAGGGTAATTCTAAACAGTTCTAAAGCAAATTATAACGGTTAATTCTAAAGGGTTTCATTCATTTCTTGTATTTGTCTCTTTCATTTTAAAATGCCAAACTAAACCGTTTCCTTCGGACACAGGTGCAATTTTTTTTTTTACCTTTGCAGTGGCACAGGTGAACATTTGTTTTCACTATTGAATGAATGAATGAATGAATGATCGTTCTAAGGCCCTTTTCCCCGCTAGAGAGCAGGGGTTAGCCTTGCGGGCCCCATGACAATCATGGTTCCCTGTTTGAGGCAATGTTTTTATGGCCGGATGCCCTTCCTGGCGCCAACCCTTAGTCGCCTCTTACGATGCGCAGGGATACGGTGTACCTATTCTAAACCGGGGTACACACCGGGAATTTGGGTACACAGTCACTATTGACTTTAGTAATTGCCTTATAGGCTGTTTGTCTTCTTATTCTTCAGCAATGCTTTTTATCTGTCCATTTTTCGATGATATATAGTTTTCATTATAAGCATCCAATTGTATGATATTACCATCACCATGTTTGTGGCACTTTCACAATCTGGAATATTTTAGCCGTTGCCAGTAGATGATGACAAACATCATTAGTTATTGTGGGATATGATAAAGGAAAAACAAGACTGAAAGTCTAACAACGGCATAGCCTGGCTTGTTTGATACTTTAGTTGAAAAGGATGATCTGAGTGGGGATACCAGTCAGCAAATAATGTAAGAATTTAAAAAATCTCATTGGTAATGTTTTCGTTGCCGGTGTTGGGTATTCCCCCACCACAAAACCCAGTTTTTCATGCAGGCTGAACAACCTCTCGCCATCCCCAACATCCAACTTCCTCTCCCTCCCCACCCCCCACAACCCACCAACCACCATCCCCCAACCCCAGAAAATTAGTTACGGCTTGTAGCAGTTATCAGAATACCGCTTCTAATTGAGTCGTGAAATGATACACCACTTCAATCCAGTAACTTTGCAGTCATGACAAAGGGAATGCAGTGTTACAATTACATTTACTATATTATTATTATTATTATTATTAACATTAGGATTATTACAAAGTCAATGTTATTGTATTAATAAATCGAGGCCAATTCCTTACTCCCATGATCATTAGTACACCGCTTCTCATCGAGTCATCGATGAAACATACACCACCTCAATCCAGAAACTTTGCTGTCATGACAAAGGGATTGCAGTTGTGATTATATTTACTATATTATTATTATTATTATTATCATTATTAACGTTATTATTATTATGAAAACAATGCTACTGTATTAAGAAACCTGGGCTAATTTGTCTGAAGCGTCCTGAAGGTGAGGAATGAAGGCATGAAGCCTAAGGCCTTTATATACTGTGTCGATGGAAGGCCCGTAGGTGTAATGCCTATGCTTTCGATATTTGATGGTCATTTTAACAATCGCTTTGTTTGTGTTTCACACTGAATGAAAAACATAAAGGTAGAGCATGGCGATTGTGATATATGACAGGTTCGACGATATGTTCGGCCTGAGCAGCATATGAATCAAAATGGTGGTGTGTGGAGTCAGCCGTTGTATGCCGTAATGACATCACAGACGTAATCACGTAACATCGCCCCTGTCATGTGACCAGATCCTCAGCTCTGATTGGTGTACATTTGTGAGAGACATACATACATACATACATGCATACATATGACATACGGACAGACAAACACTGTCTAGTTGGCTTTGCCTTGCAGGCTACGCTGTAACAACAATCAATAACCTGAGAGTTTTGAAATGCAGTCTTCTGTGGTTTTTAGAAAAAAGTCTGAACCTGAAAAAAGGCTGAAGGTAAGGCTGAACCAATAGGAATCGTTGGTCCAATAGACATCGTAGGTGGTACATTGAATGGGACTCCAGGACTCCAAACTTTATTTGATGACTTCAAAAGTAAGAAGCCTAGTTCCTAAAAAAAAAGAAAAGAAAGCCTAAACTGGAGAGACAACTGTGTCGGTGAGACTTTGTTGTTTGCCGATGATACCATATCTATAAATCCAATGAATCTGAATCTGCCATTGAATTTCAGTTTGATTTCTATTATTAATCTGCTTCATGGGTCCTAAGTGAACCACTGCTCCTTATATTAAGCTTGTTGTGAATCATCTCCCCAATGGAATTGTATTTATCCGTTCTGTATTCGTGCGGTACTTAATTCCGTAACTTATTTTATTTTGACAGAGGGGTATACTCCTTATTAGTCCCCTACCGGTGTGCACCGGAGGGGACTATAGGTTTACATGCCGTCCCTCCGTCTGTCCGTCTGTCAATCTGTCAGTCCGTCAGTCCGTCAGTCCGTCAGTCCGTCAGTCCGTCACGCAAAGAACAGTTTTCCGGACTTTTTTTCTAAACGCTTAATGCTAATGATTTCAAACTTGGCACATGGTTTCCTCATGATAAGTTACATATCAAGTTCAAACTTCACGACGTTGCGATCATTTTTGACAAAGTTATGGCACTTTGAACTTTGGGAATTCTGATAATTCTGATGATCCTTAACTCAGTGCCATTTTAAGTTTTAATTTCCTTTAAAAACCAATTTCTCTGCAATAATAGGACCGATTGAGATAAAAATTTCACCATATGATGGACTCGGTCTGGAGAATATTTTAATTGTAATTATGACGTCACAGGTCACGTGGTTCGGCCGCCATATTGTTTTTTGTGAAAACACGAAAACCCCTTTTTCTCTGCAACGGCTGAACAGGTCGACGCCAAACTTTGCAGGCAGAATCGCATACCCATGACGAACAAAAAAGTCAGCGAGCATGACGTCATGCATCACATGCTTTCAGAGTTATGATGTTTTTAAGCATGAACCTTTAAAACCGAGCTCTTGTCATTTTTGACCCAATCGAGGGGAAACTTCACAGATCTGTTCAGCATGTCAGTCTACTAAAATGTCCTTTTGGAATTTGCGATAGTGCACGTGGTTTGGCAGATATCATTAATTAAACGAAAATATTTTTTAAAAATGGATATCTCTTGTTTATTCTAGAGTTCTCCTCAAGCCGCACCACGCGCCCTCAGCCTCGTCTGCGAACGTCAAAAGCGCGACACAGCGCGTGCTTTCAGGAGACGCGGAGCCAAGCCGAGCAACATATATATATATACACATCGATCATTGATCGTGAACCAGAAAATATAATAAATTACTGATATTTAGCGACTCGAAAGCTTCTTTATCAACAGCTTATTTTCTCGTGCTTCTGCTGACCTGTCTGCATGGTGTATAAATCAAAGTCCCGAGTGTGAATCACAGGTGAGCCCATCCTGAAGTAATTAGCGATTGGGAACGATTCAGAACCTGTGGGTAAATAACCCTTTGGTAATTTCCCTAACAGTTTTCCGGACGACAGACTGCCGGTAGGGGACATGTATTGCAGCGCAATACTCAGAATGCTTGTTTTCTCTAGCTTTTATTTCTGTCTCATTAGTCACTGCCTCAATTTGCTTAAAGCTCTTCTGTCAATTCCATTCATTGCTTTCATCCAATTTTGAACTCAACAGTTGTGGCTTGCCAGGGGACAAAGGCATATCTACAAAGCACACCAAATATAACAGAGCAGGAAATATTTAGTGACAGCTTCTGGAAGAGCACAGTAATTTATTACTTTCCAGTTTCAATGTGAAGCAACAGCATTGCTTTTGCGCACATGCATGTGCGTGTGCACACACAGACACACACACACACGCACACACACAGACACAGACACACAGACAAAAAATTGACAGAACTAAAACGAGTAAAACGGTTCTCCGAGGACATTCAAATGGAATTTGGACTAGATAAATGCACCAAGTGCAAATTTGTACAAGGTAAACCAACAAAAACGGACAACATAAAAAATTGACCTTGAAACAACAATACAGCATTTAGAAAACGAAGCATCATACAAATACCTCAGAGTAGAAGAGGGCCACCAAATATGTTACAAACAAATGTGCAAAACAATTGCCAAAGAATACCTACATAGAACGGAGCTGATCCTGAAAACATACCTGCCCCCAATAAACAAAGTCAAAGCCATAAACCAGCTCCCAGTACTACAGTGTTCCAATATAGCTGCGCAATAATAAACTGAACCCAATCAAAAATCAACAAGTTAGACATCAAAACAACAAAACTCCTTCCTTAATAAAAACTCAATAAAAACTCCTTCCCTTACTATATATATTGTTGTGGTTTTAGAACCCACACTTGTGTAGATAATTACTTGTAAATATCCCATTATTAAAAGGTTAAAGGTTGCACCCCTAGTTAGTCCACAAGCAACACGTAGGCCACAATAGAACTTTAGTTATTTCATTATTATGTGTTTTAGATAAGGCCGTGTTTCCAATAGTTGAATCTGCGTTGCATCATTTAAATAAGAGTAGGTCCCCAATCCAATTCCGGCCATTTTGCCAACCTCTCTCTCCCAGTGACGCCATTACGCACCGTCTTAGCGCTCGTTCAAGCCGCCATTAACCATGCGGACAGGCCCGAGGAAAAAGGGGGCGGAACACCAAGAACAAGGTGTGGCCTGTCAACTTGCCGTCAAAGGCGTGGCCGGTAAGCCCTCACCAGCCAACCAGGGCTGAGGGAATATCACCGGCGGGCATGGCTTTATGAAGCGCGGAGTGATCTTGGCTCACATGATATAAGCGCGAACACAAAGCCCTTTCACAGGACTCACGTGCACACGGCAGTGGCGAAAGGACTCATGCGAGAGCGGCGCTATTAACAAGACTGCGCAGAGGGACTTCTTTCACAGAACTTGTTGTAGTTAGGCAGTTAAGAGGAAGGATCGTTCATTTTTTCAGGAAAGCACCAAATTTGGCACAGATGTAGTATGGACCTATACAATTGTTTTCCTGAGGGGCGCCCAAAAATTCAGAAATTTTGAAATTAAAATTAAATCCTGAGGGGCGCCGTGAAAAAGGGGAGAAAACGGGTATTGATTCGAACTGTAGATTCTGATATTGTGGTCTTGGCAATAGCACACTACTTTACCTACCAGTCACATGGTGTGGAGGAACTCTGGATTGCCATTGGCACTGGTAAAAGCTACCGCTACCTTGCCATCCATAAAATTGCCACCAGCCTTGGCCGCAGGAAGTCCGAGTCTTTGCCATTATTTCATGCCTTCACTAGCTGCGACACAGTGTCATTTTTTGCCCAAATTGGGAAAAAGACAGCCTGGACGGCTTGGGAGGCATACCCCATTACCCCGGCATCACGCAGACCTTTCATGCTCTCGCTTATAGGCCATCTGTGGACGTTATTACTATGGAACTACAGAGCATAGAAAGATATGTTGCCATCCTCTATGACCGGACTACCGAGATAAAGACAGTGAATGACATGCGCCGACACTTGTTCAAGAATAAGGCAAGAACAATTGATCACATTCCCCCAACAGCAGACGCCTTCGAACAACACCTAAAACGTGCATGTTTTGAGGCTGGACACGTATGGAGTCAGGCACTTGTGCCCTACCCAGAACTTCCATCACCAGCTGATTGGGGCTGGATGAAAACAGGGACTTCTTAGACACCAATTTGGACCACAATACCACTGATACAGGAGGCATGTTCAGAGCTTACAAGCTGCCATTGTAAGTCGGCCTGTAAAGGCAACTGTAAATGCTCCAGGGCAAATCTGCCCTGCACATCACTGTGTGACTGCAATGGACAGTGCTTGTAGTACTACGCGTCTGTGCGAGAGCCTCCACCTTTCAAGTGCCCACAATATTTTAAGTTAAAACTGCAACTGTGTGTAACTTTGATTAATTAATACCATTTCATTGTTATCAGAGACCAATAAAACAATGTGTATCACTTGGAATTGAAATTTTACCTCAAATACTATGAGAGATTCAAGGAAAATGGAAAAAAAGGGTGGTCATGTTGAAATTCAATATGGCGGCCACCAGGGGTTCTGAATTTTTGGGCGCCCCTCAGGAAAACAATTGTATAGGTCCATACTACATCTGTGCCAAATTTGGTGCTTTCCTGAAAAAATGAACGATACGCCCTATTTTTCGGTCTTAACTGCCTAAGTATTGGGAGGACTCCTTTCGGAGGACTTACACGGTGTTGGAGGCGCACACATTTGCAAAGAACTTGTACGGACTTGTTGGAGGCGCGCGCATTGAAAGGACTTTGAAAGGGAGAACGTTTGGCACGAACATACAGTTATTACGTACGAAGCATCCCAGTCCCCCCGCTATATGTAAGGTCCGGTCGCGTTCGAACGATACGCAGAGCTGCCTGCCGGGTTTTCGCCCGCGGAAGCGGAGCCTGGACTGGAGTTGACCGGAGCCTGGACCCCATCGCCTGGACCATCCACCTGGACCTTCCACCCTACCAGCTACAATCCCCGTGTGAGTGTGTCTGTTTGTCTGGGGTCCTAAGTTAAGACTGTTTTTAAGACTGCCCTGTGTCCTGCTTCTTCTTCTTCCTTTCTTGTACATTCTTTCCTTTCCTCTTCTTTTTGGTTTGTAATAAATTCACCTGTTATTTCTGGTTTTGTCTTAATCCCTTCGCTTTCGTCTTTTCTCAATTGAGTACCTGTGGCACGATTAGGAACCGCTATAATCGGGTTTAGTCTCATTGTTGACAGCTCGGATCGCGGATTGCTAACCGCTCGGCATTTTCCATCTTATCCGTGGTTCGAGCGGGAGTTATTTCCCTGCTTTACGGTCGGGTTAGTAAGTAGGTATTTGGGACTACTTTGACCAATGACCCTAGATAATACCGACCGGAAGGAGCGTTATAACTTCTAAGGACTTGGGACAGCCAGCTAAAAAGACAAGGGGATTAACACCCATCCTTGATAAGGGGAGAGCCGAGCGCCAAGATCTGTAACAATATATATATATATATATATATATATATATATATATATATATATTGTTACGGTTTTTAGAACCTTCACTTTGTAAATTTAGTAGAAAATTTCCTGTGTACATTTCCCCTTAATTGGCTGTTAATTGATCGCACCTTAGTTAGGCCATCGCATCACGTAGCAAATCATAGGCTTCCCTCAATATTTATTTCATTATTATGTGTATCAGTATAAGGCTGTGTGTCCAATAGTCGATCTTACGTTGCACCAAAATCAAATAAGATAGATCCCCTTTTCAAATTCCCTGAAGCCTCCATTTCCAACTGCATTACCAACTGCATTAGCCGCCATTGCCATGTGCTCTAACTCGGGGAAGAAGGGCGTGGCCCGCCCATCATCATCAAGAGGAGGAGTCCGCCAGCCCCGATCAACCAACCGAGAATGAGTGGGTTTGGCTTGAGAGGGCGGAGAGAGAACGATCAAGAGGTTCGCGAAGATTCGAGGGTGTGGCCTATATAACCCGTTGCGAGGAGCCCCCACCTGGGTTCTGAGGGAGGTGCGCTGGACGAGACGAGTGAGGAGAGTCCCGAGGGAGAGAAGCCGCACAAGTGTTCCGTGTGTTTGAAGGTCTTCGTTGTTCTTCAACTTTAAATAAACACAGACGAATTCACACGGGGGAGAAACCGTACAAGAGTTCCGTGGGTGTTGAAGGAGCTTCGAGGACGCAGGAGGCAGAGACGCGCAGAGGATCCGGAGCGTGCTCGCCGTACCAACAAACACCGACGGCAACTGCTGGAACCAACCTCCAACGAACAAGGGTGTGCACGAAAACCGCGACGTCGTGCCGCGATCCTCGGACCTCCAGCCCTGCCGTTTGCACGGACCTGAACTTCATCCAGCCCTGTGGTCCCACCTTCTCTTCCAGCCATTCGTTCCTGCCTTCATTCCCCATTCGTGTGAGTCAGCCTGTCGTCTGTCCTTTGTGTTGTCTGGGATATAAGTAAGCTTGTTATAAGGATTGCACTGTCTTCTTCTTCTTCTGTAAATTACGTTCGTTTCTTTCCTTCTCCTTTGGTTTCTTTGGTTGTGTAAATAATAATAATAAATACCTGTTCCTCCTTCACTTTGGTTTTCATTCACATCCGATCGCTTTAGTGATTTCACAATTGAGTTCCTGTGGTGCGATTTTGGCCAAAGCTCCGCAATCGGGTTAGTCATTGTTAACGGCCCGCGCCGCAGTTCGCTCGCTCGGCGCAACCAATCAAATTACACTGCGGCACGGGCGGGGGTGTTTCCTTGCGTCCCGGAAGGTGCTGGTACTTAGGTCATAGGACGGCTAGGCCTAATACCCTACGCAGCGCTGACCGGGCGTGACGTCATACCCTCAGGATCGGCAACGGCCAGTATAAAGGACAAGGGGTTAACCCCCCTTAGCAAGGGGAGCGCCGTCGTCCCAGATCCGTAACAATATATATATATATATATATATATATATATATATATATATATACATATATATATATATATATATATATATATATAAAAATATATATATATATATATATAAATATATATAAATATATATATATATATGTATATATATATGTTGTATATATATGTATATATATATATATATATATATATATATATATATATATATATATATATTGTTGCGGATATGAGGATTGCATTTTTTTGATTGTGTGTATTGTAGTGGTAAATTGTTGTGTAACATTGGTTGAATATGGCCCCTCCTGCCTCCAGAGTTGTGTAAAGGTAAAAAGGGCGTCCCGGTAGTTATTCCATGAAACACCACATTGAAGGACACGATAAAACCCTTGTTCAGTAGCTTATATCTTATTATGTGTTTTAGAGTAAGGCCTTGTCTTCCATTAGAATGACACTCCATTGCACTGAATCAATTAAGAATAGCTCCCCTTCAATCATTCCATTTCCCAGCCAAACTCTCCATCTGTGGGTAAAGCAGTTCACAAGCGTGGGGTGCACGCCCTCTCATTTCGCTGCTATAGTGAATATGTGCTCCGTGCTCTGTTTGAACAGGAGGGGCGGGGTCGCCAGGGAGAGGCAAGCCCAGGGCGCGCCACGAAGGGCGGGGCTGTTCAGCCCCATGCCCAAATAAGGAAACAAGGCCGTGGCTCGCCACGAGGGGCGTGCCGTCGGCGCCATGCCCAAATAAGGAGACAAGCCCGTGGGATTACCATACAAGGTCACGAAACAGAGCACGGGGGGGGGGGGGGGGGGGAGGGCGGTACCGAAACCGAGGGGGGCATGTCACACCCGCGCTGAAGGTTTGGACAGAAGGGTGCGACGATCGCTGGGACAAGCTAGACCAGAGATACGGCAGATGAGTCCAGGTACATAAGAGGGTTGGCAGTCCACCGGGAGAGAGTTCAGAGTTGCACCGGGGTTGCGTGAGAGATACGAAAAGCCTTTGACAAAGAGCCGCTTCAACCAGCCCCGTTTCAACCCGCCGAGTGACCCTGCCGGCGTGCGCTGTAAAGCCAAATACAAGGAGCTGCCGGCTCCTCGCTTCCCGCCCGGAGTGGACCTGCTCGCTGTGCCCTGTGATCCCACCTGCTCATCCCTCCAAACGATTCCTACCCTTCCATCCATTTACGTACGTGAGTTTGTTCTGTTCGTGCTGTCCTGGGTAGAAAAGTAAGTCAGTATAAGCTAGTAATTTGCACTGTGTTACCTGCTTTTTCATGTCCGCT
The DNA here is from genome assembly GCF_964187855.1 of Myxine glutinosa. Taxonomy (NCBI): domain Eukaryota; kingdom Metazoa; phylum Chordata; class Myxini; order Myxiniformes; family Myxinidae; genus Myxine; species Myxine glutinosa. Next base: position 44,708,866 of record NC_136262.1, on the reverse strand, counting down.
GTAAATACCCGTGACTGCTCTTTTTGCTTATGTGTGTGTAAATAATAATAAACCCCGTTACTCTTCTGTACGTCTTCTTCTTCCTCCTCTTTGCATTCGTCGTCTTAGTCTTTTCCACATTGAATATCTGTGGCGCGATACGGCCAACGTTTGGGTGAATCGGGTTTAGTCGGGGAACAACTGTTCGGCCGCGGTGCCTTCGCTCGGCAAACAACATCCTTATCCGCGGGCCGTAACAATTGGTGTCAGGAATGTCGGATTCGGACCTGGGACTACATTTATTTAGCCCAAATTTTGGAACACCAATTGTACTATTGGCGTAGCAATTGGTGTCGGGGAGTGAGATACGAGGCCCGATCCAAATTTGTTAAAACAGCTAGAAAAAAAAAAATTTGGTCAAAATTTGGAGTAGCCTAAATTTGCTTTTGTTTTACAAAAACCCGAATTTTGAAATCGCGCCATGGCTGGTCAAGGCGACGGGATGCCGGTGGGAGAGATACAGATAGACGGGGTAGAATCGACCCAGGACCTCGGGGAAATGTATATGGAGGATGTGGTTGAGGGGGTATCAGGCGCACAAAATGGCGCTCTCGCGCACGTGGTTGAGGGGGCCACGGCCGCGGAACCAATGAGCGCGGCCCAAATGCAAGCCTTCATGGCCCAATTCATGGTGGAAATGCAGAAAGAAAACGACAGTATGGAACGAATGGAAAACAGAATGAGGGCTGATAGTGAGCGAATGAGGGATGAATTGGGGGGCAAAATGGGAGAAATGGGGAACTGGATGGATGCTCAGAGTGAGCAAATGGGGGGCAAAATGGGAGAAATGGGGAACCGGATGGAGGCTCAGAGTGAGCAATTGGGGGTAATGAGGGACGAAGCGAGGGGTACCGGTGAGGGGTTAGACAATAATTTTAAGGGATTAGACAAGAAATTTGGGAAGTTAGACAACAAATTTGAGGGGTTAGACAACGGGATAAAAGAGGTGAAAAATGGGTTAATGGGGTTAGAAAATAGGATGGAAGACAAATTGCGGGAGATAGGGGAGCAATCCGCCCGAGAAATTAAACAAATGGGAGAGCAGATAGAGGAGGTGAAAATCGTGGTAGAAACCAAATTGGATGCTCAGAGGGATGAATTGGGACAGATGAGGGCAGCATCTACAAAAGAGAGGGAGGAGATGAAAAAGGAGATACGACGAGGTGTAAGTGAGGAGGTCTCGGGGGTACGCGAGGAGTTAAAGCGAGGTGAAATGCATATGGAGAAAGAAGTGAGGAATAATACGGCGAGGTTACAGGGGGGAATAGAGGACCTGACGGAGGAGGTGGAACAGCTGACGGAGGGACAAAAAGAGTTAGTGGAGCAGGTTCAAAGGAACACTGCGGTACTAGGAGGGTTAAAAGCGACACAAAGAGACATCAAGGACGACTTAATAGCGACCCAGAGGCAATGTCAGATGGTACGTGAGGGACTGACAACGAGGTTGGACGAGGTGACAGAGATAATGGAGACGAAGGACCGGCAGGTGAGGATGCACATAGAGATGGTCAAGATAGCCTTCGAGGACGAACTTGAGGAGACGCACCGGGAAATAAAAGAGGTGAAGCAAAAATTAGACGAAGTGGAAGAAGAGGTGAGTGAAATTAAGAAGGGACGGACAGAAACTAAGAGGGAGATAAAGGAGGAAGTAATGGAATTGGTACAAGGTCGGTGCTCAAATCGTGATGTTGTGCTCGCTAACCAAATAAAGAGTTTGCAGGTGGTGAAGGAGGTGCGGAGACGAGGTGCCAAGGTGAGTGGCGATATACGAGGAAATGTACATGATGTGAGGGGAGCTTCAGTCGGCTTGGGGGTTGCTTTGGACCCGGGTGTTCGTGAGGGGCCGTTGGTGAAGTGTGCGACAGGTACGGTGTGTGAAAGAGGAGGTGTGCGAGAATGTCCGACTCTGGGGTGTGTGAGGAAAAAGTGCGCGCCGAGGAGTGAGGGTGCTGTCGAGAGTGAGTCGGTCGTAGCGCGTGTGCGAGGGAGCACATGGAAGCGCGTAGTGAGGAGTGTTACAGAGGATGTAACGGAAGCATGCACGCCTGTGGTGAGTGTTACGGAGGGTGTAAAGGGAGAGTGTGCGCGAGAAAGGTGTGTAACGGACGGGTGCATGGGGAAAGAGTGCGCTGTCAAGAGTAAGGGACAATGCACGCCTGTGATGAGTGTTACAGAGGATGTAACGGGAGAGTGTGCGCGAGAAAGGTGTGTAACGGACAGGTGCGTGAGGAAAGAGTGCGCTGTCAAGAGTAAGGGTGAGTGCGCTGTCAAGAGTGGTGGTGGAAGTAGTGAGAGTGACACGGAGCGTGAGTTGGTTGTGACAGGTGAGAGAGGATGTACACCTGGAATGGAAGGAAGCACACCTGGAATGGTAGAGCGTGTATGGGAATGCACGCTGGAATTAGCCGTGAGACATGTGGTTGGGTGTGTGAGTGAGAGCACACCTGTGGTTGTCACAGAGGAGGTGACCGAGAAGGGGGCGCGAAGAGGTGTGTTGGTGAGGTGTGCGAACAACGAGTGTGTGCAAAGGTGTGAGGTGGTCAGGTGTGTGACCAAGTCTGTGAGTGGAATGAGTGTACCTGGGTGTGTAAGAGAAGGTGCAATGACCAAGAGCAGGGAGACGGCTGGATGTGTGAGCAAGGAACGGGCTGTGGGGTGTAAGCATGCAGGCGAGGCATCGACGGTAACCGGGTTAGCGGTTAGAGCGACTTATAGCCGAATCGGGCCCTCGGTGCGTGCCGGGTTTCGTGTGCCGCGAGGACCAGCGGGGATCCGAACCACGGCGGGTCCGAAAGGACCGCCGTACGTGATCCACGCTGGGCCGGGCTTGCAACGGCGGCGCCCGTGCTCCGCTGGGCGGAACGGGCAGCCCGATAGGAAGGGTCGTCATGGCGACCACTTTTTGTTGAGGCTTTCCGGCAGGTCGAGATCGGGCCATTGGATGGCTCCGTACCGAGGTGGTGCGTGGGATCTCGGCCCGGGTAAACCTCCTTCCCTGCACCGAGTGCCGGACGTATCCAGCCGCCGGCACCAAACAACCCGCATTCATTGCTCGGCTTTACGAAGCCGGGCTTTGGACAGGAATTGGCGCACCGAGAGGCACTAGTAAGTAGACGGGTGATGAGGTTAGTGGTCTGGACCCGAAATTAGAAAAACAAAATTTGATGATTGGCAAAGGATTGGCAGTGGATTGGTAGAGTGATTGGCAAATTTTTGATTGGTTGGAATTTGGTAAGCAAAATTGATAGTGGGACGTCCCCGATGTGGTGGGATGGCAACTCTGTCATCCCTCACAGAGGGGGGCAAAGGAGCACTAGATTTATGGGGTGTATGGCAGTGAAAACTAGCCCGGGTGGGTTAGGATATATCGTGTGTAGGGATCTAGAGAGATGACCTTAGGTAACGTTAAGGTTAGGTAGTGACTGATACCTGTCGTGGGGACGCAGGTAGATTAGTGTGGATGATAATGACGTGGGAGCGCAATAATGTAAGGGGCGACTGGGAAGCGCAAGTTTCAGAAGGGAGTAGTTAGATGAGATGATGCCGAGTGTTTGAGGATTGAAAGTGTATGGTGAAAAGTGTGTGAGAAACAGGTGTGATTGCACAGGTGTGCAACTGAACAGGTGAGCAACTGAACAGGTGAATGGAGCAGTGTTTGAGTGATGGTGAAGGTGATGGGTGTTGTGCTGACCAAATGGTCCAGGAAGGAAGGAGGGTGCAGGTGGCACCAGGTGTGAGTGCACAGGTGTGCACCAACAGGTGTGTGGAATACATGGAGTGTGGAATATATGGAGGATTGGAATGGATGGTCGTGGAGTGAGTATGGTGGAAATTGTGGAGTGGAGTGGATGGTGCGAAGGTGTGAATGGGGGAAGAGTGTACCCCCATCACTAATACCCGGGGTGGGTAGTGTAAGTGTTAGGTAGAGGGTATAAGTAAATTGTGGTTGGATATTGGCATCTGTGGTGCGGGTGGAAGAATGGTGATTGGATGGGTGCATTAGTGTTGTGGAAATGGCTGGGCGTGTAGCCTGTTAGTGTGTGTAGTTGGTTTGGGCACTCCACCACTGTGAGGATGTCGGCCAGGTGAGGCCGCAGGTGGGCTCTGGGAGCCGGTAGTAGTTGTTGTGGATGGGGCCCGAGGATCCGGAGGACGGACCCGGGTAGCCCAGTGCCAGAGGGCACCGAGTGGGGTGACAGAGCCAGGAGGGGCCTTCCCCAGTTAGTTAGGTTAGGGTGAGGAGCTAGGTAAGCTCGGGTGGCAACTGCAGTGGTGGAGGTGTGCAGGTGGGTAGACCTGCTGGGAGAGCTACACGTCTCAGCCCAGAAATTGTGCAAGGGCACCAGGAGATGAATCGGGGGAGTGAGACCCCAAATTGAGAAGCACCACAGTTTGGTCAATGGGAATTGGTTTTTAGAACCCATAGTGTAAGTTGGCCAATGAATTGGCAGGGAGAGACCCCGGGTAGTGTAATGTGTGTTAAAGTCATTTAGAGGATAGTTAGGATTGAAGTCTCCTCGCACCATCTGCAAGCACTCACCTGAGATGATGTACCTCCACACCATGCCAGGTGGTTTTGATTATTTTTTATGTGCAAATGTTTTGGATTGTGAGACGCATCATGACGTGGTTGTGACATTGTGCTTGTGTTCCATCTCTCCCTCCTTATGAGGATTGATGATGAATTGATGATGGCAAATTTTGAAGTAGAGAGAACTACACCTACGTGTCACACTAAATTAAAGTTATAGGCCCGGAACGTGCCTAAGAGGAGGAGGGTGCAGTGTTGCGGATATGAGGATTGCATTTTTTTGATTGTGTGTATTGTAGTTGTAAACTGTAGTGTAACATTGGTTGAATATGGCCCCTCCTGCCTCCAGAGTTGTGTAAAGGTAAAAAGGGCGTCCCGGTAGTTATTCCATGAAACACCACATTGAAGGACACGATAAAACCCTTGTTCAGTAGCTTATATCTTATTATGTGTTTTAGAGTAAGGCCTTGTCTTCCATTAGAATGACACTCCATTGCACCGAATCAATTAAGAATAGCTCCCCTTCAATCATTCCATTTCCCAGCCAAACTCTCCATCTGTGGGTAAAGCAGTTCACAAGCGTGGGGTGCACGCCCTCTCATTTCGCTGCTATAGTGAATATGTGCTCCGTGCTCTGTTTGAACAGGAGGGGCGGGGTCGCCAGGGAGAGGCAAGCCCAGGGCGCGCCACGAAGGGCGGGGCTGTTCAGCCCCATGCCCAAATAAGGAAACAAGCCTGTGGCTCGCCACGAGGGGCGTGCCGTCGGCGCCATGCCCAAATAAGGAGACAAACCCGTGGGATTACCATACAAGGTCACGAAACAGAGCACGGGGGGGGGGGGGGGGGTACCGAAACCGAGGGGGGCGTGTCTCACCCGCACTGAAGGTTTGGACAGAAGGGTGCGACGATCGCTGGGACAAGCTAGACCAGAGATACGGCAGATGAGTCCAGGTGCGTAAGAGGGTTGGCAGTCCACCGGAGAGAGTTCAGAGTTGCAACGGAGTTGCGTGAGAGATACGAAAAGCCTTTGACAAAGAGCCGCTTCAACCAGCCCCGTTTCAACCCGCCGAGTGAACCTGCCGGCGTGCGCTGTAAAGCCAAATACAAGGAGCTGCCGGCTCCTCGCTTCCCGCCCGGAGTGGACCTGCTCGCTGTGCCCTGTGATCCCACCTGCTCATCCCTCCAAACGATTCCTACCCTTCCATCCATTTGCGTACGTGAGTTTGTTCTGTTCGTGCTGTCCTGGGTAGTAAACTAAGTTAGTATAAGCTAGTAATTTGCACTGTGTTACCTGCTTTTTCATGTCTGCTGTAAATACCCGTGACTGCTCTTTTTGCTTATGTGTGTGTAAATAATAATAAACCCCGTTACTCTTTTGTACGTCTTCTTCTTCTTCCTCTTTACATTCGTCGTCTTAGTCTTTTCCACATTGAATATCTGTGGCGCGATACGGCCAACGTTTGGGTGAATCGGGTTTAGTCGGGGAACAACTGTTCGGCCGCGGTGCCTTCGCTCGGCAAACAACATCCTCATCCGCGGGCCGTAACAATATATATATATATATATATATATATATATATATATATATATATATATATATATATATATATATGTATATATATATGTACATATATATATATATATATATATTGTTGCGGATATGGGATTTGCATCCATCCATATCCGCTTGTAAATATTCCCCTATTTCCTCAATACTTCCCAACTATCCCCAATCCCCCATTCCCTAGTCCCATTTTCTGTAAACAACACTCTGTAGACCCGACCTCCCCCTATTTCCCCCCATTAAATGTCGCATCCAGGTCCACCGCATCTCACGTAGACAACTATAGGACATCTTGCTAGTTATTCTTAGTCTATGTCAGTTAAGGACTCGTTTCCATTAATTCTGACCCTTCGTTGCACCAGAATGTGATTGTATGGCACCGTTAGGAAGTTTAGGACCTCCCAATACCTCCCCGCAGCTCTTCCTCACGGTTCAGAAACAACAACAACAACAACAGCAACGGCGGCGGCGTGCACAGGGAGTGCGCGTCCTCACTCCGGCTTGGTTGGTAGGGGGTGTTGGGAGGGCACGAGCCCTTCCCCACGAGCCGCCATCAAACATGTGCTCGACGGGGTTACCAAATAGGGGCTCCCTGTCAGCTCCTCGTCAAGGGTGGAGCCCGGTAACCCCCGCACCCAATGGAAGCGGCGGACCGGTCCCATCTGGGGCGGTGCCAACCAGCCGAGGGCGTGTCACTCCCCGTTGAGCATGCGCAGCCGAGGGAGTGGTGACGTCAGATGCGCGCTGAGCTTGAAGCAAGAGAGACGTCCCTTCCGAGCGCAGTGAGACCTCCCTGCATCTCTTGGACCGTGCTTGATCCTGCCCCCGAGCCAAGGTGCACCTTGTGCTATTGACTACCTGTCCCTTCCTGCCATCAATCCCTGTGTAAGTCAGCCTTGTCCCGTTTGTGTGTGGTCTGTCTGGGATAAGATAAGATTGTATTTAAGTGCCTATCTCTTCTGTGTCTTTACCTCACTCTACCTTGTAATCTACCCCTTTTCTCCACCACTAATTATACCCTCCTCCGGTGGTCTTGAGAACTGTACCCCTTGCGTCGTTTCATTTATCCCAGTCGTTGTGTCCTTTCCAATCATTGATTTAGCGTAGCGCGATTTGGCCAACGTTCGGGTGGAATCGGTTGAGTTGGGGAAGAATTGGGGGAACTGTTAGGTCGCGGCAATACAACCGCTCGGTAAATAACATCTAATCCGCGATCCGTAACAATTGGTGTCAGGAGTTGGGATTCGAACCTGGGACTAAATTTATTTAGCCCAAATTTTGGACATCAATTGTGTTATTACCGTAACAATTGGTGTCGAGGAGTGAGATACGAGGCCCGAAGCACGCTTGACGCGCTCAAAATTACAAGCAGTTGGAAATTGTTTTGTTTTTAAAGGAAAACCCGAATTTTGAAAGTCGCGCTATGGCAGATCAAGACGGCTGGGTTCCGGTAGAGGCGAGTGAGGCAGGGTCGATCCAGGACCAAATTGAGGGACAAGAGGAGAGCGAAGCAGTGAGGGCGGCAGGTTGGCAAAATGGCGTCCTCGCGCACGAGGTTTCGGGCGCACAAGATGGCGTCCGCGCACGTGGGTGTAGCGGCACCAAATTTTGCTGCGCCCGTGACCGTAGCAGTACCAAATTGCGCTGCGCCCGTGGTCACGGCAGCCGAGCCAGAGATGCCAGTGTACATGCGAGTCTTTATGATTCAAATGATGGCAAAAATGGATGCTCAGGGGGAGCGATTGGAGGGCCAAATGAGGGCTGATAGTGAGCAAATGAGGGCTGATAGTGAGTGATTGGGGGGCAGAATGGGGGGCAAAATGGGAGAAATGGGGGAACGGTTAGAACAAAGGATGGGGGCCCAGATCGGAGGGTTAGGGAGTAGAATAGAGGGATTAGACAATAGATTAGGGGAAATACAGGAGGGGTTAACGGGGGTAGAAAACAGAATGGCCGCTCAAGAGAATCAAATGGAAGGGATGAAAAAGGGGTTAGAGGGGTTAGAAAACAGTATGGAAGGCAAATTGAGGGACATGAGGGACCAAGCGGAAAGGGAAGTTATAAAAATGGGGCAGCAGATAGAGGGGGTCAGAATGGGGGTAGAAACTAAATTGGATGCTCACAGGGAGGAAATGGAGCAGATGAGGGTGGCATATGGGCAGGAGATGCAAGTGATGGGAGAAGAGATCAGAAGAGGTGTGAGTGAGGAGGTCGGAGGAGTGCGCGAGGAGGTGAGGCACTATAAGGAGCGCATGGAGAAGGAGGTGAGAAAGGGGACTGTAAAATTGCAAGGTGGTATAGAGGAGTTGACGCTGGGAGTAGAACAACTGACAGTGGGACAAAAGGAGTTGGGAGGTCAGGTAAAGAAGAACACAGCGGTAATAGAGGGTTTAAAATCGACACAGAAGGAGATGAAAAAGGACGTAGGGGTAATTAAAAAAGAGTGTCAGACGGTACATGAGGACCTGACGAGGAAAATGAACAAGGTGGTAGAGGTGATGGAGGTTAAAGAGCGGGAGGTGCAGGAGCACATATAAAAAAATAAGGTGGAGTTAGAGGAAGAACTTAAGGGGGCGCACGAGGAGATGAAGGAGGTGAAGCAGAAATTAGAAGAAGTGGAAGAAGGGGTGAGCGAAATTAAGAAGCGACGGAGAGAGGATAAGAAAGAGATAAAGGAGGAAGTAAAAGAATTGGTCCAAAGTCTGTGTTCGGATCGTGATGATGTGCTCATTAACCGGATGAGGGATTCGCAGGTGATGGAGGAGAAGCGAAGAGAAAGAGGACCCGGTGTAAGTGGTGACCAATATGGTCGTGCGTATGATGCGCCAGGTGATTTAATAAGCTTGGGGGTCGAGATAGACCCGGATGTTCGTGAGAGGCCAAGAGTGAGGTGTATGGCTGGTCCGGAGGGTATGGAACGAGGGTGCGAGCGAGAGGGTCCGGTGATGGGAGAGGTGCGAGGTGTGAGTGAGCAAGGTTGTGGTGGTATGGAATGAGTAGCGGGTTGCGGAAGTGTGACCCAAGCATCGACACCAACAGGGGTAGTTTTTAGAGGGACAGGGGAGGCACGAGAGCCCCTTGGGGGTAATGTACTGTGGGGGCCCGGCCGGTTCGGCCCCGCGCTGACCCCGCAAGGGGCGACGCACGGGGTCCGGCAGGCGGGCAACGACTCACATACGAGGTGGTCCCACAAGGTCCCACTCGCGCCGTATGACGGTGGGTAAGGGTGGCATCCCTGCCACCCTTCCCATGATTTGGGGGGCAAAGGAGCACTAGATTATGGGGTGTATGGCAGTGAAAACTAGCCCGGGTGGGTTAGGATATTGTGTGTAGGGATCTAGCGAAGATGACATTAGGTAACGTTAAGGTTAGTTAGTGACAAGGATACCTGTAGTGGGGACGCAGGTAGAGTAGATTGGATGATAATGACGAGGGAGCGCAATAGTTTAAAGGGACGACTGGGAAGCGCAAGTTTCAGAGGGGAGTAGTTAGATGAGATGATGCTGTGTGAGAACTGGACAGGTGTGTGGAGCAGTGTATGAGTAGTGAGTGTTGTGGATCAGCGCAAATGCGCTTGGGGGAGAGAAGGGTGCAGGCGGCACCAAGTATGAGAGCACAGGTGTGCAAGTACAGGTGTGTGGAATATATGGAGCAGAGAATGAGTGGTGTGGAGAGAGTTGGAGTAAGTGGTACGGAGTGGTGTGCATGGTGCGAAGGTGTGGATGGGGGAAGAGTGGACCCCTTTTCATGAGTACCCGGGGAGGGTAGTTTAAAGAATAGTTAGAAGGTATAGGTAAATTGTGGTTGGATATTGGCATTTGTGGTGCGGTTGCAGAATGGTATTGTGGATGGGTGCATTGGTGTGGTGAAATTGGCTGGTCGTGTGGCCTGTTAGTATGAGTGTGAATGGTTGGGCACTCCGCCACTGTTAGATGTCGGCCAGGTGAGGCCGCAGGTGGGCTCTGGGAGCCGTTAGTGTCAGTGGGTGCCTGAGGTTCCCGGGTGTGGATCGGGCAGCCCGTGCCAGAGAGGGCACTGAGGGGGTGAGAGTGCGAGAGGGCCTTCCCCAGTTAGTTAGGTTAGGGTGAGGCGCAGGTGAGCTCCGTAGGCAACAACAGTGGTGGAGGTGTGCAGGTGGGCGGACCAGCTGGGAGCGTCACACGACCCAGCCACCGAAATTGTGCGGGGGCACCGAGTGATGAATCGGGGGAGTGAGACCCCAACTTGAGAAGCACCACAGTTTGGTCAATGGGAATTGGTTTTTAGAACCCATAGTGTAAGTTGGCCAATGGATTGGCAGGGAAAGACCCCAGGTAATGTAAAGTTGTTAAAGTCATTTAGGAAATAGTTAGGATTGATGAACCTGTCGCACCATACGCAGCCACTTACGTGAGGTGGTGATGATGACTCCACACCTGTGTTCCTTTGTTCTGTGTTGCAGGAAAGGAGAATTGCTGTGTGGATTTGTGAGACGCATCACGACGTGGATGAGACATTGGGGTGATTCCATCTCTCCCTCCTTAGGAGGGACTGATGATGAATTGGTGATGGCAAATTTTGATGTTGAGTTGGAGATGGCAAATTTTGATGAGAGTTGGAAATGGCAAATTTGATTGGTTAGGAGGGAGAGAAGACGAATTTGGTTTATGGGAGGAACGGGGAAGACAGTAGGGACGTTTGTTGATGTGTAAAGTAGATGTTTATGGGTAGTGTTGTGTTTTGTGGATACAGTAAGGGGTAAGGGAGGAGCAATTTGGTTACCTGGTGGGGGGGGGGGGGGGGCGTACGGTAGGAACGTACCTGTCTCACCTGGTTCCCATGTGCCCCCAGTGTGCATTACCTTGAATTGCGTGCACTTTTGCGCCCTTACCACCTTACTCACTTGTCTTCTTTTGTCTCCCACCTCCGAGGATCTGGCTTTGGGGCAGAGAGAGAGGAGAGAGAGGTGCTGGCTCCGCAGTTGTGGGCCTGTACTTCCGCTGCTTGCTGCCTGGATCGATACACCATATGAACCGCAATTTTTGTGGCCGCCCACAATGGACCGCAGTTCTTTTGCAGTCAAGCACCACCCGTGGATGGACCTCTGGGTCAACGTGGCACCTATGCCATACAGGTGAACCACTTTTAGTTGGCCCCCCTGACGGCCACAATTTAGAAATGGACGCGGTTGGCGCCTTTCTTTATTTCTAAAGAAGCCAGAAGGCCAAGTGCACTCCATGAAGGCAAGACCAGCGGCAGAACATCGGCCGGCTGCGACACCACCGGTGACCATGGACACTTGATTGTGCATTTATTATTGAACACTTTATTGGTGCACCGGATGGTGCTGACTGTGCATAATGGGGTGGTGCTTTTGGTGCGTGGACGGGGTGCTCTGCACATTATTAAAGGCCGTAGGGCCACAAGGCACTCGTGGGTTGGTGTATCGATGCTGGCATGCGTGCTCTCTCTCTATGCATAACATCTGCATGTGTTCCTCAAAGAACATGTCCTGGATCGTAGTGTAAATATCAGTCTTGTATAAATGAGGCTCCCTACCGGCTGTATGTTTAGTTTGAGGATGCTTTCCGCGATTCGGTTATCCTGTGGGTGTGTTTCTGTTAGGAGAAGGGTGCAACGTCGCAGGGGGACATATTTACTCATTTGTGAACATCTGTAAAACTGTCGCACTCAGGGTTGAGTTAATAGTAGAGGGAACTACATCTGAGTGCCACACTAAAGTAGGTAAAAATTTATCGGGTCGGGACGCCCCGAGGTAGAGAAGGGTGCAATGTTGCGGATATGGGATTTGCATCCATCCATATCCGCTTGTAAATATTCCCCTATTTCCTCAATACTTCCCAACTATCCCCAATCCCCCATTCCCTAGTCCCATTTTCTGTAAACAACACTCTGTAGACCCGACCTTCCCCTATTTCCCCCATTAAATGTCGCATCCAGGTCCACCGCATCTCACGTAGACAACTATAGGACATCTTGCGAGTTATTCTTAGTCTATGTCAGTTAAGGACTCGTTTCCATTAATTCTGACCCTTCGTTGCACCAGAATGTGATTGTATGGCACCGTTAGGAAGTTTAGGACCTCCCAATACCTCCCCGCAGCTCTTCCTCACGGTTCAGAAACAACAACAACAACAACAGCAACAGCAACGGCGGCGGCGTGCACAGGGAGTGCGCGTCCTCACTCCGGCTTGGTTGGTAGGGGGTGTTGGGAGGGCACGAGGCCTTCCCCACGAGCCGCCATCAAACATGTGCTCGACGGGGTTACCAAATAGGGGCTCCCTGTCAGCTCCTCGTCAAGGGCGGAGCCCGGTAACCCCCGCACCCAATGGAAGCGGCGGACTGGTCCCATCTGGGGCAGAGCCAACCAGCCGAGGGCGTGTCACTCCCCGTTGAGCATGCGCAGCCGAGGGAGTGGTGACGTCAGATGCGCGCTGAGCTTGAAGCAAGAGCGACGTCCCTTCCGAGCGCAGTGAGACCTCCCTGCATCTCTTGGACCGTGCTTGATCCTGCCCCCGAGCCAAGGTGCACCTTGTGCTATCGACTACCTGTCCCTTCCTGCCATCAATCCCTGTGTAAGTCAGCCTTGTCCCGTTTGTGTGTGGTCTGTCTGGGATAAGATAAGATTGTATTTAAGTGCCTATCTCTTCTGTGTCTTTACCTCACTCTACCTTGTAATCTACCCCTTTTCTCCACCACTAATTATACCCTCCTCCGGAGGTCTTGAGAACTGTACCCCTTGCGTCGTTTCATTTATGCCAGTCGTTGTGTCCTTTCCAATCATTGATTTAGCGTAGCGCGATTTGGCCAACGTTCGGGTGGAATTGGGTGAGTTGGGGAAGAATCGGGGGAACTGTTAGGTCGTGGCAATACCACCGCTCGGTAAATAACATCTAATCCGCGATCCGTAACAATATATATATATATATATAATGTTACAGATGCGGTTTTGGATGTTAGTTTACCGAGCGGTTTGGTATGACCGCGTCTGCACAGTTTACCCGATTCCACTCGAACGTTGGCCAAATCGCGCTATGCTAAATCAATTAAGGAAAGGACGCAACGGCTGGGTTAAATGACACGACACCAGGGGTACAGTTCTCAAGACCTCCGGAGGAGGTTATAATATTTGTATGCAGAACGTTTAGATTACACGGACAAGAGGTACAGCATAGGAAGGTGGGCACTTAAACACGGTCTTATATTAGCCCCGACAGACCACAGATAAACGGGACAAGGCTGACTCACACAGGGATTGATGGCAAGGAAGGGCAGGTAGTCGATGGATAGCACAAGGTGCACCTTGGCTCAGGGACAGGATAAAGCGCGGTCCAAAAGATGCAGGGAGGTCTCTCAGCGCTCGGAGGTGGCGACTTCTCTCTCCAAGCTGGGGGCGCATCTGACGTCACCTCCGGTAAGTAGCTGCGTATATCCAGCGGGGAGTGACACGCCCTCGGCTCGTTAGCTCCGCCCCAGATGGAATCGGCCCGCCGCTTCTTATTGGGTGCGGGGGGGTTACCGGGCTCCGCCCTTGACGAGGAGCTGACAGTCAGCCCCTTCGTGGTAACCCCGTCGGAGCACATGGGCAATGGTGGCTAACCAAGCCGGAGTGAGGACGCCCACTCCCCGCGCCGCGGCCGCGCCGCCCCCACTGTGGTTGTAGTTGTTGTTGTTGTTGTAGTTCCCTGAGATGATGGGAGGATGCGGAGATGAGGTTGTGGGGAGGTATTGGGAGGTCCTAAACTCACTACTGGTGCCATACAATCACATTCTGGTGCAACGAAGAGTCAGAATTAATGGAAACGAGTCCTTAACTGACATAGACTAAGAATAACTAGCAAGATGTCCTATAGTTGTCTACGTGAGATGCGGTGAACCTGGGCACGACATTTAATGGGGGAAGAAGGGGAAGGTCGGTTCTACAGAGTGTTGTTTACAGACAATGGGACTAGGGAATGGGGGATTGGGGATAGTTGGGGAGTATTGGGGAAATAGGGGAATATTTACAAGCGGATATGGATGGAGGCCAAATCCCATATCCGCAACATTGCACCCTTCTCTACCCTCGGGGCGGCCCGACCCGATAAATTTTTACCTACTTTAGTGTGGCACTCAGATGTAGTTCCCTCTACTATTAACTCTACCCTGAGTGCGACAGTTTTACAGATGTTCACAAATGAGTAAATATGTCCCCCTGCGACGTTGCACCCTTCTCCTCACAGAAACACACCCACAGGATAACCGAATCGCGGAAAGAATTCTCAAACTAAACATACAGCCGGTAGGGAGCATTATTTACAATTGACGCTACTTTATTTACAAGACTAACCCAGGACCTGTGATTGTTCTTTCTGGGGGGGAGACAGTCTGCTCTGCATCAATGCACCATTAAAACACCCAAAAACGCACCAAAGCACCCTCAAGCACCAATCGGTGCAGTTACCATTGTTCACCAATAAAATAAAACCAACAAACCTAAACCCTGCAGGTGTCTCTTGCTCTTCGGCTCCCTCTGCTGGTTATTATTAGTCTTCCAGTTGTTGTCTTTCTTTCATTTTCTTACTGGCGGCCTATTTGCAATAAAGTGTGCCCCATGTGTCCTTTTTATTTTATTTATTTATGGCCCACAGGGCCGACTACGTGTGGTTTACCTGTGGGGCATCGGTGCCCTGTGGCCAAGGTCCGCCAGCAAGATTTCGGGCCCTCATGGCCGGTTCCAGCAGAGGGGCCATGCCCCAACCCATGGGGTCCATCAGTGGTGCACGGCCACAGGCATGTGGTCCATAATGTGGTGCATCGATGCAGACAGCTGGTTCTGAGAGTGCCGGGCGCACAATGGCCGACTCACGCACGCTCCCCTTGGCACCCAATGGCGCCCAGGTCATGTGGGAGACAAAAGGGGAAAGACATTGAGCGAGGGGTAAGGTCACAAGGGTACACATCAATAAGGCAATGCAAGGCGAAATGCGTACGGAGGGCGAAGTGGGAAAGCTCGTCCCTACCGTACGTCACCCCCCCTGTCACCTACCCTACCCTTGCCCTTACCCCATATGTACAAAAATCTACACATTTACAAATTCGTCACTACTGTCACGTCTTCCCCATATTTCCCCTATACCAAATTCGTCTCCACAATCCCTCTATCCAAAATTTGCCATCACCAAATTCATCATCAATCCTCATAAGGAGGAAGAGATGGAACAACAAAACACAATGTCACACCCACGTCATGATGCGTCTCACATTCCAAACATCTGCACAATAAAATAACAAAACATGGCATGGTGTGGAGGTACGTCATCTCAGGTGAGTGCATGTAGATGGTGCGAGGAGACTTCAATCCTAACTATCCTCTAAATGACATTAACACACTTTACACTACCCGGGGTCTTTCCCTGCCAATCCATTGGCCAACTTACTCTATGGGTTCTAAAAACCAATTCCCATTGACCAAAATGTGGTGCCCCTCAATTTGGGGTCTCACTCCCCCGATTCATCTCCCGGTGCTTCGCACAATTTCTGGGCTGCGACGTGTAGCTCTCCCAGCAGGTCTACCCAACTGCACACCTCCACCACTGCAGTTGCCTCCGAGCTTACCTGCTCCTTACCCTAACCTAACTACCTGGGGAAGGCCCTCTGGCGCTCTCCCCACTCGGTGCCCTCTCTGGCACTGGGCTACCCGGGTCCGTCCTCCAGATCCTCGGGCCCCACTGACACTAACGGCTCCCAGAGCCCACCTGCGGCCTCACCTGGCCGACATCCTCACAGTGGTGGAGTGCCCAACCAACTACACACACTAACAGGCTACACGCCCAGCCATTTCCACAACACTAATGCACCCATCCACAATACCATTCTGCAACCGCACCACAAATGCCAATATCCAACCACAATTTACCTATACCTTCTACCTAACACTTACACTACCCGCCCCGGGTACTCGTGAAAGGGGTCCACTCTTCCCCCATCCACACCTTCGCACCATGCACACCACCCCGTACCACTTACTCCAACTCTCTCCACACCACTCATTCTCTGCTCCATATATTCCACACACCTGTATTTGCACACCTGTGCTCTCACACCTGGTGCCACCTGCACCCTTCTCTCCCCAAGCGCATTCGCGCTGATCCACCACACTCACTACTCATCCACTGCTCCACACACCTGTCCAGTTCTCACACAGCATCATCTCATCTAACTACTCCCCCTCTGAAACTTGCGCTTCCCAGCCGTCCCTTTAACTATTGCGCTCCCTTGTCATTATCATCCATACTAATCTACCTGCGTCTGCACTACAGGTATCAGTCACTAACTAAACTTAACGTTACCTAATGTCATCTTCTAGGGCCCTATCAATATAACCTAACCCACCCGGGCTAGTTTTCACTGCCATCAACCCCATAATGTAGTGCGCATTTGCCCCACCTTTGTGAGGGATGACAGAGTTGCCATCCCACCACATCGGGCATCTCCCACTACCAATTTTGCACATCAAATTTCAACAAATCAAAAATTTGCCAATCACTACTCATCATCTGCCAATCATTACTGCCAATCCTTTGCCAATCATCAAATTTTGTTTTTCTAATTTCGGGGCCAAAACACTATCCTCATCACCCGTCTACTTATTAGATCCTCTCGGTGCGCCGTGACATCATTAAACTCGGTTCGTAAAGCCGAGCAATGAATTCGGGTGGTTTGGTCGCCTGCAGGTTGAATCCGTCTGGCTTTCGGTTCAAGGGAGGTGGTTTGGTTGGACCGAGGCTCCACGCACCATCTCGGCGCGGCACCTTGCGGTCCCGGGCCCGATGGCTCAATCTCCCTCGGTCGGAACCCCGTCCCCATGAGGGGGCACCGTTCCGCTTCCTCCCACTCGCCCTCGAACCGGACCGGTCGCCTCGCCCGCCAAGGCCCGGACTCGACCGTGCGGGGCGGGGCCAAGCCCGAATCGGCAACGACGCTTCGAAGAGAAGCGACGCAGCATCAACCCGCGCCGGGCCTCGCACCCAACAAAGCACCCCTCGCACCGAGCGCTCGCATCGGCTATCCGTTGCCCTAACCGCTAACCTGGTTACCGTCGATGCTTTACTTGCATGCTCACAAGCATACGCTACCCCTTTCACCCTCACAAAAACACACCCACTCGCAGACGCACACTTTTTCCTCCCACGCGTGCCATTTCCACTCACACGGGACCCTTCACCAACGCCCGGATGCTTCCTCAATCCCAAGCGCGCGAAAATTCTTTTGTCGCTAAACATCCTCTTACAAAATCTCCCCGCACAATACACAGCACGTCTCACCTTCGGGGTTCTTCTTTCTCCCTGCACCAAAACCTGCAAACTTCCATTTGGATTAACGAGTACATCATCATGATGTGAGCAGGGACTTTGTACATAATCCATTTCTCCCTGCAATTCCTGGGCTACCTCCGTCATCTCTTCAATTTTAATTCCCAGCACTGCTTTTTCTTTATTCACCTCGACGACCGCTGGCTTTAATAAAACACCTTCCTCTACCTCAGCGGTCGCCAGCTTTTCCAAACCCCGTGTCGCGATTTCTACCCCCGTCATTGTACCCGTGCTTTCCTCCGCTTCGCTCAACCAGCGCTTTTCAACTC